>NW_011889715.1:0-142651 GCF_000151845.1 Pteropus vampyrus
GGAATTCTTAGGAAAATGCCTGGAAAAGAGTATAAAAAACTTCATAAATGGTATTTATTGTTAGTAGTAGCAACAGCAGTAGTAATGTTAATACATTCTATAATTAATCTTTAGTCCTCCTCCTATGTGGCTTCTCAGCTCCCTTTGACACAGTTAACCATGCAAAAAACACTAGCTTCCTGCCTTATTGATTTATAGGAATGGCTTCATAATGTTGTTATATTTTCTTTTTAGCCCAAATGATATATGCTTGCTCTGCCAGATATATTCTATCTATTGTATCTGCGTTCTCTGATCTCTGTGGCAACTTGTTGTGTGTCTTAAACCACCCTTGGAAAAAATATGCACTTCCTTTTTGGGTTTTTCTGAAAACTGGATACTGAGCAATGCCATGGTATTTTTTTGTTTGTTTGACTCCATTGTATTCTGCATTCTCAACTGACCTCGAGTAACTCAGACTTTAGGGTTTAATCATTTGGTACAAAAGACATATGAGCTGTACATGATATATTGCAAGCTCTTTAAGAGTAGAAACCATGACTCCTTCATCTGTATGCCCCATGGCATGGGACAGAGTACTTGACATATACCAAGCCCCAATAAATGTGCTTTGAATCGAACTTGAAATGGAGAGAGCAGACTGAATACTCAACTTGACATTTGCTGACATCCTTTTCATGCTTAAGATTTAAACTGATCTTTAGAAGGCCTTCTCTTGCTGATTAAGCATCCTATTTGCTAAAATGCTGTCTTTCTTTTTCTTGGTAGCTAACATTGAAAGTATTTCCCATCAGTCCTCTTTATAGAGCATCTATCCCCTGAAATAATTAGTATACTCATCAGTCTTCTTTAGATGCTGCTATCCCTGGTTGGCAATTTCCATTTTAGGGCATCAGCAAAAGGTTTTAGATGGCATGACAGATTAAATGGATGCTGAGTTGGAAATTCCAAGATACAGCCAGTTCAGCCAATGGGATAAAGGAACATATTTTTTTTTGAGTCAGAATGAGGCACACTGAAACCAGCATATGTTATACTGTGTGAGATCTTTACACACGACCCTTAATTTGTCTCTACAGAGGACTTATGCACTGAAAACAAACAGTTAGATATCAGAAACTTAAAATAATACCAACAGTTTTATTTCTTAGTGTCAGGCTCAGTGCAGCCATTGGGCCAGATGTGTGTGTGTGTGTGTGTGTGTGTGTGTGTGTGTGTGTGTGTGTGTGTGTGTAAATCTGGGGGTATGTAGAAAAAAACATTGTTTCAAATGAAATATTACATGAAACTCCAATAATATAAACCAGATAAAAATGGAGCTGACCTTACTGAACTCCAGCAAAAAACCTTGAGTCCCATCAGCTCAACCTTCTCCTGGATCTAACCCACAGTGGCACCTGAAGGAGCTTCAGAGAAGTCAAGGACTCTGCAGACACAGTTTGAAAAGCTATTAACCTTAGAGGATGGATTGTGAGAATTCTGAGGTAGAAATTTTTTCACTGAACTCCTACAATGAAAGCACTAAGGAATTCAAAATACAATGATGAGAGATGCTCCATCTATTTATGTCATCCTCTCTTACCAAGGGCAGCACTCAAACTGCAAAGAAGGGGAAAGTTTGAAATTTAGAATGTACATGGAGGAAAAGAATGTACCTGCCAAGGAAGCAGAGAATGGGGAGATAAAAAATGAAGAAGGAAAATAGAGAAATGGTTGTCATGAAATCTTTTATTTATTTTTTCTAAAAAAGAGAGTTAGTCGACAGGTTGAATATTGATGAGAGGTAAATTATTTTTAGATTTAATGACATGAAGTTCATTAATGACTTTAGTGAAAGTTAGTTTGTGGCACAATGGGATGGCAGCTGGACTGTGTTGGATTGAGGACTGAAGAGAAGGGGAGGAAGTGAAGGCAATGATTATATCTAGAAATTTAACTGTACAAGGGAGAAGAGAGGTCTATAAATGATTGCTTATTTTGCTTTCATTGAGAGAGAATTAAGCATGTATAAAAGCTGATGCAAACCATTGATTTGAGAATGAAAGTTTGAAAATAATAGAGAGAAAGAAGTAAACAAAAACTTAAAGTTCCTGAATGCAAAGGTCCTGGAAAAGTGAGAGACAATGAGATCTAAAGCTCAAGTTGAGTGCCTAGCCTCAGACTGAAGGATGGATAGATTTTATAGTTTAACAAAAATGAAGGAAGATGAAACAATATAGTTCAGGTATATGTAGACTTGTATATTTGACAGGGAGAATGCAGAAGCTCCCTTCTGGTATCTTCCTTTTTCTTGGTAAGACAAGATAAAAGTTAGTCTACAAAGAATGGCTTGAAGCAGGACTCAAATCTGAAGAAAAGTTTTGAAATATTCTTTGTGAAGAGAGGGAAACAGATTGACCATAGCAATATAATAGGTTTCTCAGGAAGAACTGAGGGACCACATGAAGTTCATGATCATGAATTCATATTAGAACTAATCCGTTCTGTCGAATCACAGTTTTTGCAGAATTTAGCTGCTTATTGGCACAACTGGAGAAGTTGGACAGTTGAATGGATCCAAGTTTGGGTTTTTTTTCAGGTTGATGCAATAAAAAGACAAGTAACATAAGGTGTTTGAGGTAGTGATGAAGATGTTATTGAAATGGTTAATTATGAAACTGGGCTAGTTAAAAAGGGAAGTGAAGAAAAGAGAATGTTGACTAGGAGAAAATAGAAGGGTAATTGGTTTAGATGTCTTAAAGAGGTAAAATAGAATTCATGACAGGAGTAGTGAAACTCCACTATAGAGCTGGAAAGAAAGGTAGTTGTGGTAATAGAATGGGGTGCTGGGATTAGAGATTTGGGAGGTGAAGTAGTTATGGATAATGATAAGGTTCAGAGAGTAGCTTTGGGGAAGGCTAACTGAGGAGGACTAGAGAAGAAGGTCATTAGAACCAGGAAGGCAGGATATTTGGATGGGCGTTGATGTCATCCTAGGATGATTAGGATTTAGAGCAGAAAAGATGTCTGTGAACCAGGTTCCAAAGACTTAGATAAAAGAGTAGAGTAGCTAACAGCAGTACGGAGAGGTTTTTAGAGCTACACTATAGGACTTTCATGATAGCAAAGGGATTTAACTACAACATGGATGAGTAATATTCTAGAAGAGGCCACAGAGAGCAATGGTCACACTTTTTTCTTCTAGGTCCACCACTTGAGTAGTGACATAGCGAGAAGAAATGATGTTCAGTAGGCAGTATAATCTATTTGTGCCTTCTCATCCTGTTCCATGCTAAAATTTGTCTAGAAAATAATAAATTTGTAGTGAAACTAGAGTGTGTTTCTGTATTCAATTTTCAAAAATTTCATTGATTTTTAACAGTGCAAAAAGGTAAGAAAAATTATTTGACCTACGTCTTTTTGGCATGTCCATAAACTATATCTGAGAACATATAGTATTTCCTTTATTCTGTCTCTTCATTTGAGAGGGCCCCAAGGAAAGCAGTGTCCTGAGGAAAGCCAGGTTTCAGTTAAGACAAGGAGATGGAGCAGATGCCCAGAAAAAAAGTGAAGCTACAGATAACTCATTTTGGAAAAGCAAAAAAATCTTGACATCATATTTTACTCTCAGTAAGCCCCCACATTCAATAAAGCACCAAGTACTTTCAAATTCACCTCCTAAATATCACTTTAAAGACTATACCATCATTCTGCAAGCCACCATCCTCTCTCCTTGGTCTATTGCAGTAACCTTTCACTAGGTTCCCTGTTTCCATTCTAGTTCACCTGCAATCCACTTTTCATTCTGCAGCCAGAGTGATCAGTCTGAGAAAAAAAGTCAGTCCACATTGCTCCTATCTCCCCAAAGTGTTCAGGACAAAGGGTGTTGTGCCAGTAACCCTCCCACATACACACACACATCTCATGACCCAACTACATGCCAAAACATACCATAGTTACCTTATACTTGTACTCATATTCCTCTCTCTGCTTAGAATGACTCTACTGTCTTTGCCATCTGTGCTTGGCTATCTCATACTCTCCTTAAAAATTCTTCCCTGGGTAGTCCCTCCTATAGGAAGTCCTCCTTGACATCCCTGCCCCAAAGGCCAAATTAGAAGTTCTCATCCTCTGCGCATTGATAGAATAATGTGACTTCCTCCATCATAAGCATGTATCAAATTATATAATGATAATCTATTTACTTGCCTATCTTTCCAACAATAATTGTGCTTTGTGAATAGCAGGCACTCAATAGCTGATTAATGGATGTAGATGCATTGCAAGATCCATTTTAGGCAATTGTGGGAGATAACATTAAATACATCTGGGCTTCTTCTGAAACAGTTACATTGTTTTCGAATGTAGGAATGGGCTTGGAGAGAAGAATCTATCAGTTTCAGACTCCAGTTGATACTAACCACATTTTTTTCCTCAGGAGAAGTGGAGCACTATGCCTTTTTCCAATAGAAGATTATCCAACCATTGCACTGGCCATAAGAATACTTTGCTTCTCATACCATATCTTTCCTCTCTTATGCGCAAATTATAGCTACTGAATAAGTCTATCACATGATTGTTAATAGCTATTAATAAAATGTAAATTTCACAAGATGGTAAGAGGGGCTTATCTAACTTACTGTGCTACAACAGTATAGGGTCAGGATTTATAAAGACTGTTCTGAGGAATACACACACGTGTTTTTTTTTTTCCTCCAGGAATAAGATTTGGTAGGAAAGCCATTGGTACATATCAAAATGCCTCTTATTCAATTTTTAAAGCCTTTTAAATTTGAACTAAATTTACACATACAGGAAAATTGCAAAAGATGGTATAGAATAATAGAGAGTACCTTTACATTCTTCACCCAGATTCCCCTAATGTAAACATCTTACATAGCCATAGTATAATGATCTAAACAAATTACCATTGTTTAAATTCAAGACTATATTGTGAATTAGCTATCTTATTATCTGAAATTTTCTTTTCTTTTCTTTTCTTTTCTTTTCTTTTCTTTTCTTTTCTTTTCTTTTCTTTTCTTTTCTTTTCTTTTTTCTATTGGTGAGAGGGCAAAGTTTTGCAGCTTTAGTTGAAATAAGAGAGTACTAAAGTAGATGACCCTGCAGGAAAGTTCTGTCCTTTACATACAAAAAGATCAGACCTTGAACTACATACACTACACTTGCTTAGAATAGGAAGAACAATAACACTTTCTGAAAGGAAACTAAAAAGAAAAGAGATTTAAATGAAAGAATACTAGGTTGAGGCACAGGAGACCTGGGTTCCAGGCTCAACTCTACAATCAATTAGTCTTAGCACTTCCCGAGACCCCACTGAGCTCACTGACTTCTAAGATTCCTCTCAACTCCAAAGTTTAATGCCCAAATATGATATCATTGAAAGAGCAAGATTTAAAGCCAGCGTCACATTAATATTTAAGAAGCCTTGCATTTGAGTACATTGAACAATAAAGTGAGGAGGTCACTAGTGTATCTAATTGGAACAGAATTGCCAAGGAGAATACTTATATTTATTTTATGCCAGTGAAATATCATCCTTCACGATTCTCTGTCATCTTTCCTAGATATTGACTTCTGCTTTGATCTTTGGCTGGTATAGCAAAGAGGCTAGATTTCCAGTTTGGTTTCAGATAAAAAGATATACAGGTCTCAATTTGGAGGGTAAAAACCAATGAGAAAATAATTTTTAATGTTTTTAATAAAAGCAAACTGAGTTTTAAAAAAAGTGAAAGTTTTAGTTATAGGAGAGCTCATAAAAGTAATCATTGCTCTACCCCATCTACTTTCATCCTCTGAAATAAAACTAATCTACTAGTGCTGTGTGGAAGACCTTCATCCCTCAAGATAGAAGGGGGAAAGGGGATGGAGAGTGAATGAGGACAGGATAGATGACCTTAGTTAAAATCTATTTGGTACATTTCACAGATGAAGGAGAAGCACTATGCTGAAAGCAGTAGTATCTAGATGAAGGGAAAGAAGTCAGGCAAATAAATAACACATAAGGACAACATTCCATCTGAACAGTTGTCTCCTACAGACTGTTGGCAGCCCTCAGCACCAATTGTTTGCAGAAGAGAAGTGCATTAGTTTGCTAGGGCTGCCATAACAAATTACCACAAACTGGGTGGCTTAAAACGACAGTAACTCATTGTGTCACAGTTCTAGAGGCTAGAGGTCTGGAATCAAGGTGTCAGAAGGGCTATGATCCCTCTGAAAGCTCTAGGGGAGAATCTCTTCCATGACTTTCTCTTAGTTTTTGGTGCTGCCAGCAATCCTTGGTGTTCCTTGACTAATAGATGTATATCTCCAACCTCCACCTCTGTCATCACATAGTGTTCTCCCTGTGTATCTCCTCTCCTCTTCTTATAAGGAACATCAGTCTTATTGGATTATGACCCACCCTAATTGAGTATGACCTCATTTTAACTTGATCACATCTGTAAAACCCTATTTTCAAATACATAAAGTCACATTCACAGGTACTAGGGGTTAAGATTTCAACATATCTTTTTACGGGACAGGATTCAACCCAGAACTAGAAGTTTTCAAATTGTTTTTGACTCTGAGAACACCTTATCGATGGCCTTATCAAAGGTACTGACCTCCACATGAGGGGAATTGTAATCTTAGTCTTTGTTGATTGGGGGGGAAGACATTAATTTTTATAAACTTCTTCTAAGTTTAATGATGCTTTCAAATATATTTATATTTTATCATTTTTATTAAAACAGCACCCATATGCATTTGGAAAAGTCATACACGGGGGTACAAGACAGTCTGATGAATATCAGACCTGATGGTCTGAAGGTCAATGACTTTGAGTCCTGACTCAGCTACAAAGGCACCATGTGACCATGGGTGGGTCCATTAACCACTTCTCTATAGGTCTTAGTTTCATCTATGCCTAAAAGAGGGCTGGATTGATTGACCTTTAAAATTTCATCTCTAATATTCTCATAAGTTGATGTGAGAAGAAACATTTTAGGCAAGAACACTTCAGAAGTTGTGTTCTTGCCAGATAAATTCATGTCCAATTTCACAATCAAACTTCACCCCTGCTAAGATGATGTGTCAGCTTTCAGTACTTGGCAATACTCTCACAGTGCAATTTAAAAATAACTCAATCAGGTAAATAGTTCAGGGCAGTAAATACTTCAAATATTTTTAAAGTTGTCCAACTGAAAAGTTACAAACTCAGTTTGGCCATAATTGATTTATTAATAACAAGGACAGACCTGACAAGGGACAAACAATTAATGAATCCTCAGCAAATCATTCTGACTACAAAGTCCTACAACCAGTTGCTGCATTCTTTGAATCTCTCTCTTCCCCTTTCCATGCCATCTAATCAATCACCAATACCAACAGATTCTATCTCTTAATTATTTCTTTAATTTTTCTCTAATTCACCCACTCTTGCATATAACCATCGTCACCATTAAGTTCAGGCTATGATCATTTCTTATCTAGATTAATTCAAGTAACTAGGATTCCTATTTGATGTCTTTGATATTCCATGCGACCAACCTCCCACAATCCATTCTCTATACAACAATCAGAATCATCTTCTTAAAATAAAAAATATGTTGGTACCATTCTCCTTCAATGGTTTTTTTTCATTGCTCTTAGAATAAAAAAAAATGAGTTTCCTAGCCATGCACACAAGACACTGTATGATCTGACCCTAGCCTCCCTCTTCAACTTCATTTTCGACTCTGCTTCACTCCCTTCATAACATTCTATATTCCAGTCATGTTCGATTCCTTACAAATGCCCAAAGAGGCTCTTTTCTTTCTTGTTCATGATTCTTACTCTGCTAGAAATGCCCTCCTTCCTTTCTCCCCTTCTTTACCTAGTTCCTACTCATCCTTAAAGACTAGGCTAAGCATTGCTTCTTCTTGACAGTCTTTCCTGAACTGCCCATCCCTCCCATGTGCCCCCTCTCCCTGCACAATGAGATTATCTCTAATGTCATTTAGTGTCGCTATTTCTCTCTTCAACTCTTTTCTACTCCTACCAAAAATGAAAGACTACTAACCAGATAAGTCAATTTCAACAGTGCTCGTCTGGCCATGTTTACCATTGGGTGGGGACAATGTGTAGTGAAAAGTCATACCCATGTACATAACTCTTGTCTTCTGCTTCCCACCTCCTTGAAACAGGTCCAGTTAGAAATGAGGCCCCCACCTTGATTTTTTTCCAATGCTTTCTTCATACTATGTAAGAAAAATTAAAGATGGGTTCAACATTATGTTCCTTTTCTCTCTTCTAGTTGCTTTGGTCTCTCCTGGACTACAATCTTCAGAATTGTTTCTGTACTTTTTTTTTCTACCCTTAGTTTAGCCAGGAAGGCTAGAGGTGATTGGAGTCAACTAAATGTGCTTCCACAGGTGTTCTAAGATTCTGGCAAAGTCTTTCCTCTGTAGGGTTGGCTTTTTATATCGAGAGTATTTTATAATGATTACTCTTCCTCTCTCCCTGCCAGATCCAGGAGGAGATATTTCTTGGCTCTTCTGTGTAAGAAACTGGTGGAGTAGCACACAAAAGACTGAGGCTCTATCTAAGACTGCTGCCATTATGAGTTTCTTACTTTCAAGCTAGTCCACTCTCAGACTCCAACAATTTGTCAAAATTCTCATTTAAGTCTGAGAAATTGGCACGATCAAGAGCAGCCCAACTGGGCACGATCAGTAAATATAATCTGCTTTTCTGGATTGGATCCTGGACTCTAAATAGAATTTTAGGAAACAACTGCAAAAATCTGAATAAAGTATAAACTTTAATTAATGATAATAATGTATCCATACTGCTTAATTATTTGTAACAAATGTATCATAAAAATATATGTTTTAATAACAGAGGAAACTCAATGTGGAGCAAATGAGATCTCTCTGTACTATTGTTGTAATTTTTCTGTAACTCTAAAATTGTTCTAATAAATAAAATTTATTTTTTTTAAAAGTAAAACAGAGTAAAGTCATTGGAGCATGGTAGGAGGTGGGAGACGGGTAGATTACAATATTAAGTGGTGTGACTAGAATAGGCATTATTTAATTGAGGGTTTAAAGAAAGTGTGATAGACATAAATCTATGCTAGCACCCACCATTCCTACCTCCTTCTCTGGAGTGTGATCAGAAACATGTGAACATGATGGATGTCAATCCTGTGCCTAGGTTCTGTTATATGGAAAAGTTCAAGGGACTTCTGCAGACAGAATTAAGGTCCTTGATCAAAACTACATAGACTTTTTTTAAAGAAATAGAATAAAAAATCATCAGATTTGTATGGAAGCACAGTAGACCCTGAATAGACAAAGCAATCATGAGAAAAAAGAACAAGGCTGGAGGCATCACTCTGCCTGACTTCAAAGTATATTACAAAGTGACAATAATCAAAATGGCATGGTATTGGCAGAAACACAAACACATGGACCAGTGGAATAGAATCAAGAGTCTAGAAGTAAACCCATATTTATATGGGCAAATCATTTTTTACAAAAAAGCCAAAAACATAAAGTGGAGAAAGGAAAGCCTCTTCAATAAATGGTGCTGGGAAAACTGGAAAGCCACCTGCAAAAAAAATGAAACTAGACTGTTTTCTAACACAACACACCAAAATTAACTCAAAATAGATTAAAGACCTGAATTTAAGACTTGAAACAATAAATAGCATAGAAGAAAACATAGGAACTAAACTCAAGAACATTGGACTTAGAGAGAATTTTATGAATGTGATCTCAAAGGCAAGGGAAGTAAAAGCAAAAATAAATAAATGGGACTATATTGAATTAGAAAGCTTCTGCACAGCAAAAGAAACCATCAACAAAGCAAAGAAGCAACCATCCGAATGGGAGAAGATATTTGCAAACAATGCCTTCGATAAGGGCCTAATATCCAAAATATACAAAGAACTTGTACAACTCAATAACAACAAAGAAACAAACAATCCAATTAAAAAATGGGCAGAGGACCTGAACAGACACTTCTCCCAAGAAGACATACGAATGGCCAACACACATATGAAAAGATGCTCAACTTCAATAGCTATCAGGGAAATGCAGATCAAAACCACAATGAAATACCACCTCACACCTATTATAATGGCTACGATCAATGGGACAAGTAATAACAAATGTTGGAGAGGATGTGAGGGAAAAAGAACCCCCATACACTGCTGGTGGGAATGTAAATTGGTACAGCCACTATGGAAAACAGTATGGAGGTTCTTCAAAAAACTAAGAATTGAACTACCATATGATCCAACATTCTCTCTTCTGGGTATTTACCCCCCCAATAAAACTTGAAAGCATTTATCCAAAAAGGTGTATGCACACTGATGTTCATAGCAGCATTACTCACCGTGGCCAGGACATATAAGCAAACGAAGTGTCCTACACTGGACGATTGGCTAAAGAAGCTGTGGTACATATATACAATGGAATATTACTCAGCCATAAGAAGAGATGAAATACTGCCATTTGCGACAACATGGATGGACCTCGAGATAATCACGCCAAGTGAAATAGCCAGACAAAGTTGAAAACCACATCATATCACTCATGTGCGGGATATAAATCTAAAAGCAACAAACAAAGATGACAAACAAACAGAGACTCATGGACATGGACAGTGGACTAGTGTTCACCAGAAGGGAGAGGGGGAGGGGGAATGTAGGTAGGGATAAAAGGGGTCAAATATGTTGTGACTAAAAAAAAATCTCACTATGGGCGATAAATACACAATGCAATATATATGATATACTGTTGAACTGTACACTTGAAACTTATTGGATGTTATTGATCAATGTCACCCCAATAATATTTAATAATAAAAAAGGGGAAAAAAAGAATTAAGGTCCCTGATCAGTTTGACTTTGAAGTAATTAAAAGGGACCTCACTGTTGGTGGCCCTGATCTAACCAGAAGGGCCCTGTAAAAAGGCATCTTAAAGTCACAGATTTAAAGTAGCAGTGACTGCCTGTCTCAGTTACTGGCTTCGAAGATGCAAACTGCCAGGAATTCTACAGCTACAAGGAAATAAATTTTGCCCATGAACTGAGGCAGCTTGGACATGGACCCTTCTGTCTTTGAGCCTGTGGATAAGAGCACGGCCTACTCAACACCTTGACTGCAGCCTTGTAAGACCCTAAACAGGGAACATAGCTAAGCGGTGTCCAGATTCCTGCCTTTTGAAGCTGTGAAATAATTAATGGGTGTCGTTCAAGCTGCATTCGCAGTCATTTGTTACACAGCAGTAGATCGCTAATACAGGATTTGAGAGGGGAAGCCATGCAGCTACCTTGGGAGAGAAGGAGGAAAATAGTAGGAAAGTAGAAGTATGACATGGCCTGACATAGGTTTTAATAAGGTCAATGTGGCTGCTGATTTGAGAAGAGACTGAGGGAGGCAAGGACAGTTGAGCAGGGAGATAAATTAGCTGGCTGTTACGATAATCTAATTCAGAGATGATGATGGCCTAGGCCAGAGTAGTGGTGGTAGAGGTGATGAAAAACGGTCATATTCTGGACTTATTTTGAAGGCAGAGCCAAAATACTTTCCTCACTGATTGAAAGTGGAGTGTAAGGAGAAAGGAGTCAAGGATGACTCCAAGGTTTGTAAACAGTAACAAAGGAATGGAGTTGACATTTACTGGGATGGAAAATCAACTGAACCTGGGGCTGGAGCATATCCCCCTCCCCAGTTTTCTTCCCATGAGCTGTGACCTAATTTCAAGAAATAACTTGTAAAGTAAAAGTGCCCCTGGCAAAAATAATCATAGTAATAGAAAGAATACTTAATAACATTTATCGAGCTCCTTCTAGATGCCAAGAGCTATTCTAAATATTTTATATATCTCACCAAATTCTCATAACAATCTTATGTGGAGGTACTATTAACTCACAGATTTTAAAAACAAAGATGCAAAGGATAAGAGAGGTCCATAGCCAGTAAGTTGTGAATGTAACGATTAGGAGTGCAACCTCTAGAGATCTTAGCTTTAGTATTCACAATCCTTGTGTTCTTTGTTAAGCTACTTAATATCTCTGAGCCTTGATTTCCTAACAATAGTAACTGAACTGGGTGGTTTTGTATATGTTGGTTCTTCTAATCCTCAGAATGATCCAGTGAGGCATGTTCTGTCACCAGATGTAGACATTGATGATTTAGAGCAGTGACACATTCTGCTCAAGAGTCACTCATCTTTGGGTGTTTGTGTGATGGCTCCGCTGGAGACCATGGGAACAGGCTGGTGCAAATCTACTTCCTGTACTGTGCTGATGGCAAGATGCTTGCATTTCTATGGAAGACTGTTAGCTATTTTGAAAGCAATGATGATTTTAAAATTGTACCGAATTAGAAATAGTGTAGACTTTTGTTAATTAAAACCACTCTTCTTCCTGAGGTTTCTAAAACAGATTGTTATTTTTCTGAAATAAAAACCACTACCAATTGTAATACTCAGAATCTTGTCAGGAAAATGTTCATGTTTTCCTGTTTAATAGATGAGGAAACTGAGACATGTAAAGTTGCCCAGGATCATTATATAACGAGTATATGATCCACCTGGGTTGATGACAAAGCTGTTGCTCTTAACCACTATAATTTTTGACTGACTACCTACTATGAGCTAAGTGATGCAACCAATTCATGATATTTTCCTGTTATATAAATGGGCCAGAGATGTCCCCTGTGTATTGGTCTTGGTCCTCATGCTGTTTATCTCTTTGCAGCAGGCTAAGACTAATGCTCAAAGCCTTGTGGCACCAAACTCAAATTCTTACATGTCTAATTGTTTTAAACATGGTCCAAGTAAACATACTTTTAACTGTATAGAGCCTACCTACTTTACATACCCTGTGAAACTATACTCAGCACTTGCTAACCATAGATAAGACTAATGCTGTGTCTATAAAAGACCCCAAACCACATCTATCTTTCAGACCTCTCTGACCCAGAGGCTCTCCACCTTGGTGCCGAGCAACAGTGCCTAGACATGGAAGCCTGTTCTCCAAACTTCCTTCTCCCCAGAAGCTCTCTTGCCGTATTCCTCTTTGGGGCGAAAGCCCCATGCTGCTGTCTCTAG
The DNA here is from genome assembly GCF_000151845.1 of Pteropus vampyrus. Lineage (NCBI taxonomy): Eukaryota > Metazoa > Chordata > Mammalia > Chiroptera > Pteropodidae > Pteropus > Pteropus vampyrus. The sequence continues at coordinate 13,084 of NW_011889715.1, forward strand.
AAGGTTTGCTAGGAGTAACTTCTCCTCTCACGTGATCCTGTCCCTGCACCGCCCAGTAAAGCTTGTGTTACTGCCTCTTGTGATCCTGTCTTTTCCTTGATCAGCCTAGAAATACCTGAAGTCACCGCACTTCCCATCAGGACTAACTTACAGGCCTTTATTAATTTATTTTATGTTTCTGTTTCAATGGTTTATTTGAGGTATAACTTACATATCATAAAATTCACTCATTTTAAGTGTACAATTCAAAGACTGCCAGTAAATTTTCAGAATTGTGCAACTATCACCACAATCCAATTTCAGAACATTTCCATGCCTCTAAAAAGAAATGCATGCCCATTTGCAGTCACTCCTTGTTCCCTCTCTTTGCCCCTGGCAACCATTAATCTTTCTGTCTTTAGAAATTTCCCTATATATTTTCTATCACATCTTATTTATTTAAAAAATTAGCTGATTTACATCGCAATGATCCAATTTTTAATTATATAGTTATTTCAGTCATGTGAGCTTTGAGCAAGATCATAAAGATTAAGTCTGTTGTAAGATGTGTGTGTATCACATAACAAAACTCCCTTAAAGACTAGAGCACTTTTGCATCAATTCACTCATCTGAGCCCAACAACATGTGAGGAAGGTAAAATTCTACAGCATAGTTATTAGGATGTGGGCTTTGCAATTAGACAGAGCTGAATTTTATTTAAGTTCCATGGGAAGAGAGACTATGTCAGTATCTTTATCTTTATGCCCCAATACTTAACAGAGTATGTGGCACACAGTAGGTTCTCAGTGAATGTTAAGAGGTTAGGGGAAAAAAGAAGGAATGAACTTTAGCTCACCAGGAAGCAAAACTGTGAACTTGGGTAGGTCACTTTGGTTCGCTGAGGCTGAATTCCATCATCTAAAAAAAACGGGGAAAATATCCGCTTCCTAGCATTGTGAGGATTGACTGAGATGGTATATGGTAAGTGTCTGACACACAGATCAAGATCGTGAGGTTCAGAAAGGTTTAGTCACCTGTCCAATGTTGTGGTTGCAAGTTAGTTTTAGAAAGAAGGCTTAAATCCAGGCTTGCCTGCTTGAGAAAGAAGTTAAAGTCTCACTCACAGACAGCTTAAATGAGCATAGATAATTGTATCATGTGATATATGATTAAAGAAAGGTGCAATGATGGTAGGATTAAAAGCTCCTAAAATGTCATTTTTTTTTTCTTGGTAATAGTGGTAGAAAAGTCCCTGAGTGCTATCCTATGTCATTTCTGAGTCCATCCTTTACAGAAAATGCTCTGCCTTGTCTCTTACTTATGAAATGGTGTTTGATCACTTTAAATCTTCTTCTCTGCCTGGCTTTGATTGCAAAAAGTGGTCAGGTTAATTGGAACAATTAAGGTGCTCCTGGGGGATAATTACCCCCTTTTACTTTCTGTGTGTGAAGAGGAAGGCGGATGGCTGGTCCTGAAAATGGGATCCCTGTGGCACACTGGGAAGGAGAATGAAAAACAGTGAAATGGAGCTCAGGATGCGTTTTCTCTTTTACTTAACATAATTAGTGAATAAAAGCATATGCCATCTCTTGTGTCTTTTTTTCCCCAAGTCATACATCTTAGAGGATGCAGAGAAGTGTGATCTGGCATCTGAGTCCAGAGAAAACCAGGTCTGAGTCCAAGAAGTAGGAGTGGATTTTTGCACATCCTCACCAACCCTACTCTCCTTTCCCATCTGACCCACCACCACACCAAGACTGTCACCAGGCCTTGCCACTGAGCTTTGAGAAACGACAGCCACTGAAGTGATCTCTTCTTCTTCTTGGACTTCAACCCTTGATACAACCAGAATCGCCTTTTAGGAATCCACCCAATGAGGTACACTCACCAGCAGAATTTAAAGTCCACTCTGGAAAGTGATAGAGTATGTCCTCTTCTGCTTTAAAAGTTGTTATTCAGTGCAGTGTCTAACAAATTGGATTAGGGGTCTGAAAGTGAAAAACACTCTCTTCACCCTCCAACTTCTAACAAGCACATTATGAAACTGCCTTGTATTCAAGTTGAGTGACTTGAGCACGATGTGATTTGCAGACAATTTAGGAGTCAGAGTGAATGGGCTCATTTATACAATGGATGCATTTTGCACAACCAGTCAATAATTAATGTTGCAAGTTAGGTGCAAGAACCATGTTGGGACTGGCATCCTTTAAAATGACATCCTGCTGTGTTATCGAGAGGAAAGAAAGCAGGGAAACTTTGCCAACAGAATCATAAGTAGATGGCTTCTACTACAGCAAGCTAGAAATGCCTGCCCACTGACTTCTCCAATTATGCTAAAATGCTTGAATGTAGATTGTCAAATTATAGGAGTTTTGAAGCAGTTGCACCTTTAAAGATATTTAAATTTATAGTTAAAAAATAAGAGGTGGAAAAGGTAACAGAGAAATGGCTTTGGAAACAGCAAGCATTACTACTACTATTTGACCTTGAGAAAGCCACTTTATTCTGTGAATTTCAGCTTTCTCCCTTATGAATGGAAGTGATAATTCCCCTTATAAGGTTCTGAGGATTAAATGAGCCCTTGGGTATAATGTGCCTAGCAGAGGGCCTGTCATAGAGAAATTAAATACTAAATGTTAGTTCTCATGCCTACCTCTGAAAAAGAGGCCACGATTGAAATGAGTTACAAAGTGCTTTATGCAGGGGAACTTTCCTAGAGAGAAGGTCTGTAACTTTCATCCAATGTGCAAAGCTCCAAGAGATTAAGAACTACCACACTAGATTGAGAGTTTCAAAAGCAGAAAAGCCTCTTATTCATTTTTATATACACCATGCCACATTATTTTGAGAAATGAATCAACTATCCCTTCTGGAAATCAGATGGCATTCATGTGTTGCAGAGCAGCTTGTTGGTGTGATTTTTAAGGAGAGCTGATTTTGCATCTATCATGATCTGTTCTGGGTGCAAATTATAATGACAGCAGCAACAATAATAATAACCAATCTTTATTGAACTCTTTATGTGTTCTATGGTTTGGGAAAAGTATTTTATAACAATTAATATAGTTAATCAACAAACAATCCTATGAGGTAGCTATCATTACCCTTGTTTTTACATGTGAGAAACAGAGAGGTTAAGAAGCTCTCTTAGTGTTATACAAGCAGTAAGTAGTAGAGCTGGGCTATGAACTAAGTAGTCTCATTAAGAGCCTGCCCATGCTATAAATTAAATAAGTCTGAGAAACATCCCCATCCTGAAGGAGCTTACCATCACCTTACTTGAATGTTTGAGATGATATTCTCTGGGAAATATGGACTTGACACCAAGTGACGTGGCCTTAAATAAGGTCTTTCCATGCTCTAAGTAAGCTTATTCATATATTTTAAAACTCTGGTAGAAGTGTAAAATTTTGTAGCCACTTCAGAAAACAGTCTGGCAGTTCTTCAAAAGTTAAATACAAAGTTACCATCTAACCCTATAATGCTGCTCCTGGATATATACCCAACAAAAATGAAAACATGTCCATATAAAAACATATAAACTAATATTCATAGAAACATTATTTATGATAACCAAAAAGTGGAAACAACCCAAATTTCCATCAACATCCATACAATGGGATATTATTCAGCAATAAAAAGGAATGACATACTGATTCATGCTACAACATGGATGGACCTCGAACATATTATGTTAATTGAAATAAGCCAAACACAAACAACCACCTATTATGATTTCATCCTTATAAAACTCTTAAAAATGTATACTAATCTATAGTGACAAAAGGCAAATAAATGATTGCTTTGGTAAGGAGGGGTGGAGGGACAGATTATAAAGGAGTAGGAGCAAAGTTCTATCGGTGATGAATATATTCACTATCTTGGTTGCAGTCATGGTTTCACAGGTGTATACATATGTTAAAACTTACCAAACTGTACACTTTGAAATTTAAAATTTGTTGTATATCTATTATGTCACAATAAAGCTACTTTTAAAAATAGAGATAATACTACCTAGGGGTGCTGAGAGGCTTAAATAAGATACTTTATGTGAAAGTGCCAAGCACAGTGCCTGATTTAGTCTTTACTTAAAAATTCTTAAAACACCATAAAAATTTTAGCATACAGTATGGAGGTTCCTCAGAAAACTAAGAATTGATCTACCATATGATCCACAATCTTCCTACTGGGTATTTACCCCAAAGACTTGAAAACTCATATCTGAAAAGATATTTGCACACTGATGTTCATAGCAGCATTATTCATGGTGGCCAGGACATGGAAGCAACCAAAGTGTCCTACGATAGATGATTGGATAAAGAAGCTGTGGTACACATATACAATGGAATATTACTCAGCTATAAGAAGAGATGAAATACTGACATTTGTGATAACATGGATGGATCTCGAGATAATCATGCTAAGTGAAATAAGCCGAACAGAAAAAGTTGAAAATCACATGATATCACTTATATGTGGGTTATAAACCTAAAAGCAACAAAGGGACAGGACAAACAAATAGAGACCCATGGACATGGACTATAGACTAGTGGTTACCAGAGGGTAGGGGGTAGGGGAGGAGGGGAGAGGTAGACGGAGTAAAGGGGGTCAAATATGTGGTGACAGAAAGAAATCTAACTATGGGAGGTGAAATTAAATTTTTAATTGTAGCATACAAACAACACTGAAGACAATAGTAATTCTAACTTAATTTTAAAGAATGGGAAGCCATCGTTTATTCTTGAGCAGAGGCACAACATGGTGACAATCTCACTTAAGCCATTATAGCAGCCCTGTTTTAATCACTCTCCCTCTATATATACCTTAACCCAGTGTACAAGTGTGTGTAAATATATATACATATATATGTATGTGAATGTATGTGTATATATTACAGTTTCTAAATATATATATTATATAAAAATGTGTATATATAGTATATACAGATAACATATATACATAGGTTGTACATATATGTAGTATAGATAGAGAAATGTGTATATATATATATAGAAACTGCTGAAAATTTCTTTTCACATTATGCATTAGAAATGATTCAAATTTTTCTTCATTTTTGTTGATATCATAAATGACAGGATGGTTTATAATTAACACCTTTTCCTTGTTTCAATAAAAGTGGGAGCTGTTATGCCCCTGATGTACATCTCTCCTGGGAAGAAAGTATTATCATCTCCATTTTACAGATGGGGCAATGAAGGATCACTAAAAATAAACGAGATATTCAGAATCACACAGCAAGTATGTGGCAGGGTCAGTAATCATTTCAGCACTACCCAACTTCAAATCCCATGCTATTTGAGCTCTGCTATACTTTCTTCTAAAATTGCTAAATTCAGCACGTTGGTACATTGCTGATACTACCTCAGCATTCACATGTACATACAAATTACTAAAATGAAATCAAACTTGGCCTCATGATTAGTGTCACTTCAGTGTCAGTAAAACCAAAGCTTTGATGAAGAGAGGAAGTAGAAACAAATTCAGTGAGCCATAAAAAATAATCATTAAATGTATGATTCAAAGTGAAATTATAGATATTTTAGGTCCAAGCTTATATCCATGTGATAGGAATTAAAATGCTGAGACATTCAAAAATCTTAGAGCTATATACAGATTTCTGTATGTAGTCATTTTATTTTGATTTCTCATTTTTGTCAGTGTTCTCTGCTCTTAAACTAAAAATTTAATTTAAAGAGATACTAAAGAGGTAGCTAAGTGTATCAAAGTAATTTATCAAGTACTATAAACTGAACAATTTAATCCTGAACAAGGAATTTTAATAAAAGTGCCTTGATAAATCTTTAAGTATATGAGGAAAAGTTACTCATAATCATTTTGCTTTAAAAGAGATTTTCATAGTCTTTTCTTTGAAGTCATAATAGACATAAGCCCCTAGGGAAATATAAAAAAATAATAAATAGAAGATTTTTTTCCAATTATTACTGATATTACAATAGTCTCAGATCTGATATGTTACAACTCAGGCTTTGAGCCCAGACAGGCTATTCCCAACCCTGCCACTTACTAGATTACCAGGTGGCACTAGACAAGTGCTTACTCTTTCTGTGCTTCATTTTCCTACTCTGTAAAATGGCGCTAATGACAGTGCCTACCTTTAGAGTTGTTCTGTGGATTAAATGAAAATGAGATCATGTATGTTAGGAACCAGGAACAATGCTATGTGCATAGAAGTGCACCCAACAGATAGGAGCTGTTACAGAATTATAATCTGGGCCATATGTGTATTTTATTTGACTCCATTTCCTTGCCCCAGGCAGTAGTGGCAGCCTTGGGCAGCCACCTGAGTGATTAGCATATACGATGACTTGAGGAAAGCATCTAGAACTGGGTGAGGGATCACAATCGCAGCTCAGGAGAAGCAATGCTTATTGCACACTTACCTGAGGATCCTCCACAGCATCATCTTGCCATACAAAGCATAGCATTACCTCCACTTTCAAAAACTGGTCAGGTAACAGCTTTATAAAAACAATGCAAATTAATATTTTTGACGACTTCCTATGTATCCTGCCCTCTGTGAATCAATGTACATGTATTCTCATGTTGCATCCTCAAAAGTAACCCTACAGGGTAGGTGCTATAATTATCCTTAGGTTACAGATGAGAAAACTGCTGCTTTGACTGAAGGGAAGGTGCTATTTGGTATCTCCGCTGCTATCTCAATCCCTAGGAATTCCATACCAAACAAGATGTCTTCCAATTAGCAGTCATCTTTGTGTGTGTATGTGAGAGAGGGGAAAGGAGAGGGAATGTGGAGAGAGATATTAATTGTTCTATAATATCTTTCTCTGATTGGGCCTTCCTCTATTTTGTGGATACTGGTTTTGTATATGAAAAGATTGTAGATTGTTGTCACCAACCTAATGATGCTTTTCCTCCCAACACCCATGGCAAACGGCCTTTCTTTGCAAACTAAAATAAGTTTGATAGGAATTCTCAAACTGGAGTTTGGACAGGTAGGTAAGAAAAACAGATCAGTGAGTACATTATACCCACTGTGCTGTAAGGTAATTATTTTCTTACAGAAAACATCAGTGCATTTTTCTGGCTTGATTTTAATATTAGCATGCCAGCAAAGTACCTGGACATCTGTGGTCAGTCCCCTTTCCTCAAAGGTCAAACACATTGTGGGGTGGCAATGAGTGGTATCATCTGCATGGCACTGGCCAATGGCCTGAAGGCATTCTTCTGCTTACACACAAAGCTTCTCTCTGGGATTGGGACTGTTGAGCAGTCTCTAACTCTCTAGGGATAGCAGGACTGTCAAAACCAGAAGGAGGTTCCAGGTTATCCCCCATTTGAACTTTGTCTCCGTGTTCCATGAGATTAAATATTGTGTGGCCAACTTCCATAAAGATGAAAATTTAGAAGTCTACAGTAATAAGAGTGAGGATAAAAAAGAGTAAAAAGGAGGTCTTAGAAAGCTGGTATGTAGAATGCATAATAGAATGGATCTCATAAATGTATCCTAAAGCAGGAACTCAACATTCCAGCTCCTAGAGGAATGTCCAAGAATATCTCAAGACCTAGCTTGATATAAAGGAGTACGATGAGCACAGTTGGGCATAGAGGTGAGTGCCTGTGAATAAGTCAGGGGAGACAGATATTATAAAAACAATTATAAGGAAGATTATGATTAAGAAGGAGAATGCAGAATACTGTGTGAACATAAAATACAGAAACCAAACAGGACAACAGCATGATGAAAGTAACAGCAAATACATAAATCTAAAGAAATGCTAGTGACTATGGTTTAAAATATGTCAGGTTTGCTGATGCCCACGCTTACTTTATGGATGCAGGAAACTTCTGGAAGGCAACAAGTCTGTTCTGGTTAGCCCTGCTTACAGGAGAAGAAAGCCTTTGTTATGGAGAGAAGGCATCTTCTGAACAAGGTCTCTTTCATTGATGCCACAGATCCCGAAGTGTCTTTTAATACAGGTCAGGAAATCTCTCTGACCCAAGAGGCTTGAGGGCTTGTCCTAAAACTACTGTCTGGGTACCACAGAGGTCAGGCTTACAATTAAAATACCATGATTCAAGTACAAAATCAACTTGGTCCTTTTGGGACAAATGTGGTATGAAGGAGCCTGGAGGAGGCCTGTGGAAGATCATATTATTGTTCAAATATTGCCGCTCATCCCATAGGGAGGGTTATTCATCATCTTTATACTATTAGAAATCTCAGAATAGTTTATATTAGTGGCGACTATACAAAGAGATGGGATTTTTAAATATAAATAAACCCAATCATATTAACCAAAGCAAACTTCTAAGGAGAGGCTTTACAATGTCAAATCTAAAACATTGTATATTCAAAGAGTATTTTAAGGTGCCGTTTCCATGCATGGATTCTCCGAAACTTAAGTCTGCCCCTCATACCTACTCTCCCCTTCAGCTTCTTTGCTGTTTATACTCTCCAAGAGTTTTGCCATGATGGACAGCAACAACAGAGTTAATTCACTTCAGAAACTGTTGGAATCCTTTAATATGCTGGACACTATAGGGAGGAACAAGGGGATTAAGGCTTCATCTACCCTTGAGGACCTCATGCTCTGTGGAGAGCGATAGGTATTGAGCTAAGTAACTCTTACATAGGCTTGATGTAAAGGACCAAAGTCAAGCAAAGAGCTATGAGTATGCCGAAGAAGAAAGAGCCATGCTCCAGCTTCTGGTCATCCCAGGGTTGGGCTTAGTGAGTGTGGGGTCCAGTCGCCCCAATAAAGCCCCAAGCCATGGTGGGAGATGGACAGAAAGCATCCAGCCTCTTTTCATAAATTGTATTGCCCTGTACGAGAGTTCTAGAGTGGGTTCTTTAGGGCTGTGCAGTATAAAATCCTGACATAATCTGCAGCTACCACAGCCTGTGGAATTTCCGAGTTAGCCTTGGAGAAGAGGCTAGAGTTCAGTCATCAAGTCTAAACAGGGAAAGAAAGAAATGGTGACTTATGATGGTGTTACCAGAGATTCTGGAACTTTGGGGAAGTAGGAGCTGAAAAAAGGAAGGCAAGGCCTGAAGTGTTTTCCTTAGTTGACCAGTACCCAGCTGCCGAGGCTTTTTATAAGAATCCTGTGGGTGCAGGCGAGGTTGTGTGGGAGAGCTTACAGCACAGTGTAGAAGTAGAACTGAAGTATCTCCACCTAGTCCAGACCCAAAGCCTAGATGACAGGACTGAAAAATGGACCAAGATTGGATATTTCTATTGAGCCCCACTTAAAGATGAGCAAATTCAGATAGAGTAATGTATTGTGCACAAGGGGTTCAAGAAAGGCTTTAGAGCTGCAGCTTGGGTAGGGGTTGGAGATGGAAAAGTCCCCTTGTAAGCAGCACTTGTGCAGGCCTGGAAGCAGACCAGACAAGTTTTGCTTTCTAGGATCATCTGGTTAACAGGGATAATGAGAATGCACAAATAAGCTTGCCTACCAGATGGTTAAGATTCATAGGATGAAATGCACTGTCAGCTTCCCTGGGGCGCCCTCTGCTCCTCACAGATCCTCCTGGCTCTAGAAGCCCTGAGGTCTCTGAGAGCATTCACCTGATGGAGAAACAAATGCTGCTGCCCTGTTTTGGGGTTTAGAAAAGAATGGCATGGACTGAGCCCAGGTATTAACGATGGACTTGCCCAGCTCCAGCCCAGCTGTAACTTGGATCCTCTGGCATAGTGGGCATGTTTAGGGAGATCAGCAGGGGCCCTGGGACTGACCTGAATGCTTTTCTTAACTATACATAGTGTGGTCCTGGCAGCGTTGGCACCAGGGTTCCAAAACAAACACGTTTAAATGCACAGAAAAGGTTGGCAATATGGCCATCAACATTTATTTTCATTTTACTTTCACAGTTTAGAGGCTTTTATTTATTTCAAAACTAAAGTGACTCATTTTAAATTAAAGTGTTGCATGCAATTAATTAATTGCCACCAGGAAATTCTTCCTTAATCTCCAGAATCAGCAGGACTCCTTCCGGGGAATGCTTCTTAAGCACAGATTGAAATGGACTCTCTGACTTCCAAGCCACTGAGATCGCTTTGGAACTTAGTCCAGCTACAGAGAGACCTCCTAATTACTATGGCTTCCAACATCACTGTTTTCTTTAGGATTCTCACTCTAATCTTGTGAAAGTTGCTATAGAAATCACCAAGTGAACTATACCCAGCCTTTTCCCTCCCCCACACTCACACCCACATCATCACCAGATCAAAGGATCAAAGCCAACTCTCAAGGATAACTGGTATTTGCTGCGCTAGAAAATTAGTTGTCAAAAAATTTTCACTGAGAGGCCTAGATATTCACTAGATATTAACAGAACCCTCCTAAAAAAGCTAAACCTGTTTGAAATGGTAGGTTTTGACAGAATTCAAAAGATTATGTAACTGTTGGGTGATATGCAGAGCTGAAACCTGATACTTCTAAGGTAATTTACACTTAATTAGCATAGAGGGTTATTTAAATATTGAAAATTTGAGTATGTCAGTATGATTTTAAATTGTTAACTTTTGGTGTATCAAAAATAAGATTGGAAATTGACACCACGGTAAGGAACTAGGTATCAAAATGAATTAAGACAAGATTCCCTACATTCTTGGAAGTTTTTTTTAACCCAGTGATGTTGCAATTAACAAACGCTGGGAGAACAGAGCTCCTTTTATGACAAGCTCAGCTGTGGGAAAGCAACCAACAAAACACCACTTCTGAGAAAGGGGAAGCAATGTCAGGGAGTGTCATCTGCTGACGTTTGTTCCCACTCTTGCTCCCTTCCTTCTCACAGAACTAGGAACCTTCCTATCCTCTGGCCTCTGAACTCCAAACCAGGGCAGGGACCAGTGGGGGCAGGGGCTGTCAAGAGTCAAACATCTATGGCACACATGTGAGCGGTCTGAGTATACGGGCTGTAGATTAGATTTCCTTCCAGCACGTTTGTGAATAATGGACCTGCTTTAATTGGTGAGGCAGGCAGAGTGTCAGCGGATTGGGAGACTGAGACTGACTTATAGGCAACAGCAAAAAAAAAACTGTGGAAATGTAGCTGGGAGAAGAGACAAGTTGGAGGCTACAAAACAGATATCATATAAGGGAAGAGCTGTTGTGTATAAAAGGGCAATTTAGAAAGATAACAGGACTGGAACTTTATGCTGTATCCAGCCAATCATCCATCCGTCCATCTGTCTGTCCATCCATTTGTCCATCTATCATCTATGTGGCAGTAATTATAGCCAAATATAGCAAAAAGAGCTTTGTGATATGTGATTCCAAGCAACAGCCAGCAGGTGGGGAAATGTTTTAGGCAAGCAAAGGGCCCCAGAAATAACGCTGCTTTCCCTATTGCTTAGAATTTCCTCACATCTCAGTCTAGTACCTGATTTTATGCAGGTAGAAAACAGAAACAACAATGAACACAATTTGTTAACTTTTAGTGTTACAGACTTGAAGACTCGGAATATTTTTTATAAGATGTGCCTGCATTGTTCATTATTAGGAAGCATGGATCCAAGTTTCCACGTAGCCCCAATTTTCATGAAAGAAATGCAAACCATTCTATATTGTCTCTATCCTCGGTCCTGAAATCAATCTAATGTTGTTCTGTTTCAAATAAATCATATTTGTGTCAGTTGTATGTTTTGCAGCTATAACGTTAGTGAATGAATACAATTGTACTGGCAGAACTAATCTTTGGAAGAGTAGATCCATTATTGTCCACATTGCAGAAATAATAATTACTAATCACTTCATATGTACCAGAAGCTTTACCTATTTTATTTCAGGTAATCCTTATGACAACCCTCAAGTTGAGTGTTATCTCGGTTTTACAAATGAGGAAACGGAAGCTCAGCAGGATTAAATTAACTAACTTGTCCAGTCACATAGATAATAAAGTACAATGTTGACTCCAAAATAGTCACTCTGCACTACACCACACCCCTGCATCCTTCCGACCCCTCCCAGATTCATTACAGAGGTGATTCCTCAAATTATTTCAATAGAGTTGATAACAGACAGATGGGGAAAAGAGTTCAATGCCAAATACATTGAGGAAACTGAATTTTAAAAAGTTAAACAGGTTTATTTACAGCTGATTTCACAAGGCCTTTAATAGAAAGGCACAGGCCCTATTTTTGTTGTTGCTGTTCATGAAGAGTATCGCCAAAACCAGAGCAGGAAACATGCCCTGGGAAAAACTTCAAACCACTTTAAAATCTCCCTTGTAAGCAAGCACTGTCCCAGCGAGCAGGGACAAGCCCTTCTGCTGCCTGGGAGCACGCATCTTGGCTCCAGTCCAGCAGAGATGCAGCCTGCCCACGTCCTGTTGGGGGTAGGGGTGCAGAGGTAGACAGAGTAGACATCCACGAGACCTTCCTAGCAAATGCGCTAAAAGCTTTGCTGCCTCTGGGACAATCCATGACCTCCTAGACAGTAGGGCAGCTGAGCGTGATGAGGAAGGGCACTGTCTCTCTGATTCCCAGGGCTTGTCATTTCCCCAGGGTCTGGTGGAGCCCAGGGATTGGAGGGCAAGAAGCCCAGCCATCGTCTAAAGGGATGATACTGAATGGGCCCTGTGTGCTGAACAGAGAGGAGGGGGAGTGTTTCTCATTGGCCCCTGGCCACCTGCCAAACCTGAAGTAAGTAGTGTATATGGTGAATCATTGTCAGCACCGGCACTGCCAGATGCTGGGCAATGCATATAAAAGAGCCTGCATTTGGAGATGTTGATTTCCTCAACAGAGCTGGGTTCTCTCTTTTCCATTCCTGCCTCTAGCGCTGCTTCCTCCTCCTACCCACTCTCCAAACAGATGCTTGAGAGATCTTCCTGAAGCAGATATCTGACTATATATTTCCTCTGTGTGAAACTCTTCAGTAGACCAAAAAGTGGATGCTCTGAGAGATTAATTAACTCGCCCAGAGCCTCATGGCTCCTAGGTCCTGAAATAGAGCCTTGGCACAGATTTGACTGATCCAAAAGCTGGTTCCCTTAACCACCACTGCTTTAACCTACAACTGTACTGCCACTCTGGCTCCCACCTCAATAGCTTTTTGCCCTCTCTGGGGACCCCAGCTACAGCTATACACTCCTCCTAGAATTAACCCAGCTTCAGATATCTCTCAGAACTCACTTCCCATTTTACACTCATCAGTCTGTGTCTTACTCTTCCAATAGACTACAAGCTCATTGAGCCAGGAAAAAATATGTATTATTAAGCTTTACATCCTAGCCCATAGCACAGGATCTGGCCCACAGAAATGTGTGTTGAACAGATAGATAATATAAAATTTCTCAGGGCCCCTGTCCTGAGCTCTCTGTCAAAATCTGTACGTTGGAATTTAAAGGTGCTTTTCTTGCGCTAATCCAAAATACTGATTTCTAGCATTTGTGGTTCTTAAGACCCATGTCAATAAATCAAAGTAGATGCTGAAATCAGAGTAAGAAGGGCAGGATGGGAATTAAAATGACTCAAAGTGGAGGTGTAATATGGAATCCTCCGACTCCAAGATAAGTATGACACATTTTGCAGATAATAGCCTGTGTTCCACTATAGAAGAGCTTCCCACATAGTACAGATGAAATGTTTTCCAAAAGGTGGTTATTTCTTCCCTCCTGTTGCTATCCTTAAAATTGAATGTTCAATGAAATTCATCATTCAACTTGAAAGCAAGAACATTTTAAACATCCATTTACCTTGTTCTCTATATAAGCTCTACTTTTATTTTAACTAATAAAATTATACAATAACACTAAGTATTCACCATAATAATATAGGCACAGACAAATACAACTGGACATGTCCTTTCATTTAAAAATGCCCTCTGCTGACTCTGGTCCACATTGCCTTAGGGAGTTGCAGACCAATGCTCTGAAGTTTACACAAGCAAAGCCATTTTTCCTGAGAAGTAGTATGGCGACAGATTCTCAATCAATATGCTTGCTGTCAAATTAAATTCCTTGGTTCCAGGAATTAAATATTTCCAGTATGAATTCCCTTTCATACAATGGCTGGATTGTTTGCCATTATACTCATACACTGGTCAATCCCAACACAGAAGGGATTCAAACCAAAGTCCTATCATTTCAGAGCCATGAGAGTGGGTGTTGTTTTTCTTGATTCAGTATTAGCCTTTACTGGGAAGTATGTGCAGCTTTGGGCAATAGGGACATGGTACTGAAGGGGACAGCTGGGGTGTCTTTTCCTTCTCAAATCTCATGGGCCAGTTAACAATCCTTCCGTATTGGTATTAGAATCTTTCCTATCTTCTCTGTTATATCCTCAGCATCCAGCTCTGTGCTAAACACAGAGTAGGTTCTTAATAAAGCTGTGGAGAATGAGTAAATGTGATTGGTTAAAAGGGAACCTAGTGAATGAGCAACACTAGAGAGCTAGTGCATGTGAAAGTTAGGAGCTCAAACTCTGGAACGAGACTGCCTAGGTCTAGTCCCAGCTCTGACCTTGCTTGCTGTGCAATCTTGAGCAAGCCCTTTAACTTGTCTGTTCCGCCATTTCCTCATCTGTAACTCGATGATGCTAATCATACCTACATGAAAAAGCTATTGTAAGCATAGAATGTTTTAAAGTATGAAAAGCAGTTGGAACAGTACCTGACTTGTACTGACTGCTTAATAAGAATGTGCTATCAGTGTCAATTACTGCTGGGCAGCCGTGGATGCAGGGCGATGTGAGTACCCACTGTACACCCGAGTCTGTGGAGGTATGTAGAATCTCCTTTTATGTTGCTCCAGGAGCTATAGCTTACTTACCTCTGGATCTTCAGTGGCTGACCAAGTGAAAGTTCTCAATAAATTAGGACTGTTTGAAGGGATGGATGCTTATTCAGCAGTCTGAGCTGATTGGCATTCTTACAAATATAGGCAATGCCACAGCTACTCTTTCCAGTTCAACAATCTCTCAGGACTCTGGCTTCACCCCTCCACTCAAAACTGTCTTGCTCTTCACCAGTTCCACTGGCATGAGGTTGTATTTGGAGTCTCCATTTGCCTAGCCCCTTCAGTGGGACTATCTGCCAATCTCTACCATCATTTCTCCACAGAGTAATACTTCTTGGACAACACCTCCCTGGTTTCTCAGACCATAGCCTGAGTTACAAATGATAATCCATCCTAGATTGCAGTAGTAATAGGTTCAAACCTTGAGACAGTGCCCCAGGTCCCTGTTTTCCTTGGCAGGGTGATTCAGATACCAGAAGCATTCTTTATAATAGTTCAGGGAAAAAACAACGAGGATAAATCAACCTGAGTCATATCCTCACTCAGCCACCTACCTGCTCAGTCATTTTTAACTCTATGATTCTGTTTTCTAATCTGTAAAGTGAGAATAATGATTATAGCAACTACCTTATAACTGCATGGAATAGTGCCTAGCATGGTGCCACATACCAAAAGCATCCAATAAATGCTTGCTATTATGCATTCAATCAGTTTATAACACTAAACACATACTATATGCCAGGCATCACATTAGACATTAGGAATTTAGTGAACAAAATACTTTGGCTGCACTCAAGAAGTCTACAGCCAGGTGTAGATGATACAAATAAACACATTGGTGCATGACAACATGAGAAACACAATATAGGGGGGTTCCTGTGAAAGGGAAACCTGGGCCATGTATTCATGTGGGCAGCTGCCCAAGGGTTTAAACAAGTTATTTAAATACAGAATATATATATGAATCCTGAATTATGAATACATATGAATACATATGAATTCAAGATCATTTACGATAATAGCAAAGTTTCACTTACAAAAAGCAATACAAAAAAAGAGTATATACAACGAGTTTTAAAAGTTGGTGAGCATTCCTTTAGCCTTGACAAGACCCATCTACTGACATCTGGGACCATCAGTCGGACCACCTCTGTGAGACTGAGAGAGACGAAAGGAACCATGCTAAGCTATTGTCAGTTGCCGCACATCCCTTCCAAACCAGCACATCGTCATCTGAAATGACATCTCTGCATACTTCTGAGTCTGATATTTGGGATGAAATCTGATAACCGGTCTCCTATAGGCCATGAGAGAGGTGTACCTAAGAGAGTCACCTCACCTAGACTTTAGGGGTTGGGGCAGGGAAGGAGATGAAGAAACATTTCCCTGAGCCTTAAAAGATGAGTAGAAGTGAGCCACTGAAGAGCAGCTGAAAGGACAGTCCAGCTAGAGGAGGACACTCTGCACCACATTAGCTTAAATAAATAAATTTTCTGATCAGGGAGCAGGGGTAAAACTTATAGCCTTATTAATGAACAAGCCCTTAAAACTAGTGCCAGGAATAACTAAAGTAATAAAGTTGGTATCATTTTGTCTACAGCCTAACTTCCACTCATTTGGATAAGGTTAAACACAAGATAAAATTATAATCAGATGAACTGGGCAAATATGGTTTATACTAACCAACAATCAGGTATGAACAAATGTAACTCATCCCAGAATTATATGGGTTTAATTGACCTAATTTCACCTGTCACATTCCACCTTGGTGTAACATTGCTGCTACATTGAGCTTTATTCTATGACTCATGGCACCCCAGAGAGCCATATCTTCAGTGGGATATAATGAAGGTATAACCACGGGGCATGTGAATAAGGTCTCCAGAAGCCCAAATATGCCAACATACCAATTATCACCATTACATTTGGATGTAATTTTATTTTTCCATTGGTTGTCTAGTCAGGTAATTGATGCTAAGCCTTTTTAATCCTCTTATTGATTGATAGTAAAACAACACAGAATGTCATTTCTAGTGGGGTTTCACTTCTATATATTTCCAGCATATACTAAAGATTCAATTAACATCAAGAAAACAAAAGAAGCAAAATCTCATTTTAGAACATTTTCAGATACTTCCTTTAAACTGAAAACAAAGAAAATTCTAATAACAATTATAGTACATTTTCCAAAATGATTATTCTATTTGCTTCTTCATTATTCTACTACCTGAGTAACTGCATTTGGACCCTTTGGAAATGTGCACTAGGAGCAAGAGAAACTATCAAAAACAAAACAAAACAAAACAAAACAAAAATACAATCAGTCAAATGGGAGAAAAAATATTTGCAAACAATACCTCTGATATGAGGCTGATATCTAAAATATATAAAGAACTCATATAACTCAACAACAAAAAACAAGCAATTCAATTCAAAAATTGACAGAGGACCTGAACAGATACTTCTCCCAATAAGACATACAGATGGCCAACAGACATATGAAAAGATGCTCAACTTCATTAACTATAAGGGAAATGCAAATCAACACTACAATGAGATACCACCTAACATCTGTTAGAATGGCTATTATCAAGAAGAAATAACAAGTGTTGAAGAGGTTGTGAGGAAAAAGGAACCCTCATACACTGCTAGTGAGAATGTAAATTGGTACAACCACTATGGAAAACAATATGGAGCTTCCTCAAAAAATTAAAAATAGAATTACCATATGATCCAGCAATCTCTCTTCTAGATATCTACCCCAAAAATTTGAAAATGTTTATTTGTAAAGATATATATACCCCTATGTTCATTGCAACATTATTCATGGTATCCAAGACATGGAAAGAATCAAAGTGTCCTTCAATGGATGATTGGATAAAAAAAGTATAGTACATATATATAATGGAATACTACTCAGCCATAAGAAAGGACAAAATACTGCCATTTGTGACAACATGGATGGATCTTGAGAGTATCATGTTATGCAAAAAAATCAGATGGAAAAGAATAAGAACCATATGATTTCACTCACATATGAGATATAAAACAAAAAGAAACAAATGAAGCAACAAACTCATAGACACAGGTAACAATACAATAATGACCACAGCAGAAGGGACATGGGGAGAGGATGAAGAGGGTAAATGGAGTCAAATGTATGTTAGCAGAAGGAGACTAGACTTTGGATGGTGAGCACACAATGCAATATACTGATAATGTATTATAAAATTGTGCCCTTGAAACTTATGTTATTAATCATTGTCACCCCAGTAAATTTAAAGTCTTTCTTTTTCTTTTATTTTGATTAGAGTTGACATTCGATATTATTTTATATTAATTGCAGGTGTACAATATAGTGATTCGACATTTATATAACTTACAAAGTGATCACCCTGATAAATCTCATACCTATCTGACACCATACAGTTATTACAATATTGCTGACTATATTCCCTATGCTGTACTTTACATCCCCTTGACTATTTCATTATCACCAATTTGTACTTCTTAATCTTTTCACTCTTTTCACCCATCCCCCTAACCCCCCAAGGGGCAGAATACAAAATGGTGTAAAGACAGTCTATTCAATAAATGGTGCTGGGAAAACTGGACAGATACGTGCAAAAAAAATGAAACTAGACCATCTTCTTACACCATATACAAGAATAAACTTAAAATGGGTTAAAGACTTAAATGTAAGACCTGAAACCATAAAACTCCTAAAAGAAAACATAGGCAGTAAACTCTCTGATATTGCTCTTAGTAATATTTTTTCTTGATATATCTTCCCGGGCAAGGGAAACAAAAGAAAAAATAAATAAATGGGACTATATCGAACTAAAAAGCTTGAGCACAGCATAGGAAAAAAAAAAAAACGAAAAGATAGCCTACTGAATGGGAGAATATATCAACTAATGATACATCCAATAAGGTGTTAATATACAAAATTTATAAAGAACTCATGCAACTCGACACCAAAAAAAACCTATCTATCCAATTAAAAATGGGCAGAGGACCTGAATAGACATTTTTCCAAAGAGGACATAAAGATGGACAACAGACATTGAAAAGATGCTCAACATCACTAATCATTGGAGAAATGCAAATTAAAAACACAATGAGATATCACTTCACACCTGTCAGAATGACCATCATCAATAAATCAAGAAACAACAACAGGTGGCAAAGATGTGGAGAAAAGGGAATCCATGTGCGTTGTAGGTGGGATTGCAAATTGGTGAAGCCACTATAGGAAACTGTATGGTGGTTCCTCAAAAAAATTAAAAATGGAACTACTTCATGACCCAGCAATTCCACTTCTGGAAATTTATTCAAAGAAATTCAAAACACTAATTTGAAAAGATCTATGCACTCCTACGTTCTCTGCAGTGCTATTTACAATAAGCGAGATATGGAAGCAAATTAAGTGCTCATCAATAGACAATTCGATAAAAAAGAGGTGGTACATATACACAATGGAATATTACTCAGCTATAAAAAAGAATGAAATCTTACCATTTGCAACAACATGGATGGACCCAGAGAATATTTTGCTAAGTGAAATAAGTCAGAGAATAACAAATACCATATGATTTCACTTATATGTGAAATACAAAGAACAAAATAAACAAACAAAACAGAAACAGACTCATAAATTTAATTTTCAACAAAGAAATGTGCACTAGTACCCTCATTACTGTAGCTCAGTCACATGTCACATCCTTAGAATTTTCTCACTCTTGCTTCTAAGAGAAAGTAAGTGAACATGAAGAATTTACTGTTAAAAAGCAGCTTCATGTGGCTATATTGAGATGTATAGAGATACAGTTGCTCATCTGTGTCTTCTCCATTTACAGAGGTGAACAGTGAAAGTTATGTTAACCAAGATAACCTTGAGTGCCGGAAGGCATGAGACACACACAGAGTTGCTGCTATAACCAAGAAGAAAATATCACACACAGTCCATGATCCAAGTGGTGGAGTCAAAGACAGGATCCTATTCACCTTCTCTCTTTGAGATGGAGCTACGCAAAGGGTGAGCTTGGCTGGTCAATCCAACAGGGCTTTAAGTGGAGCATGAGGTACCTCTTGCCCAGGGTTTCCTTGGATAAAGCTAGGTGCAGATATAGAAATCCATGCTCTAAAATTTTTTTGAGATCTTTAACTACAAGAATTCAAAATTGCATTGCTTATCCCCAAGACAAGGTAGAAAGCAGGAGATGAGGTCCACATAGAATGATAATTGAAGTGTAATAAAAAAGACGTGGACAAGTGGTCTAAATTCATACATTTGACTCATTTATTCAGAAATGGACTTTGGACAGGGGTAGGTTTTTATCTGCTAATAGCATGACTTTAATGGAATGATCCAGTCTATTTAAAGGGGGCTGGAGAGATGGAAAGATTCTAGGTTGTTATTCTATGTTTTTTGAGGTCTAAGTCTTAAGCAGATGCCAAAAATCAGGAATAAGAAAAAAATATGGATTCAAGGCAATAAGAGACAGAAACATGGAAACGGTGAAAATGGCCCAATATCACCAAATTATGCTTTCCTCATTTCAGTTGATTTTAAACAAGTCACATGCATGTATGTCTTAAAGACACAAACTAGAACCTGACTGGCACAATAACACAATCAACAAAAATGCAACTCAATAAGGTAGAAAGGGGAACTGATGGATTTTCTCATCAAGGCGAAGCAGAAAGGATTTGTATCTCTAACCTTCAGTTAACTATAACATTAACTTCATTGATTCTTAAATGTTCAAACTCGTTTAGATTCCATTTTAGTTACATTATTTTATTCTGCTTACTTAATTGAAAACTTCTGTCTATACACTTTACCAAGCATAATATTGATGCTTTCTGCAATAACAATAGGTCCCTTGATCTGTTTTCAGTGTATATGTACATGCACACATATATGCATGCCCGGATTCAGCTATTAAGACTGTTCAATTTGGAAAATAATCACCATTGCATAAAAATAATTAATCCACAGACACACCTCAGTACCTTACTATGGAGCTGAATATTAAGAATACTAGCCAAGAAATTCAGTAGAATAGTAATACCATATATAGAACACCTCTTTAAAGCTCACCCAAGGTAATTCAACTAAATGCTTGTCTTTTTGCCTTTATTTCAAAACATTTATTTTCAAGCAAACATAATATGACAGGAAGCACAGAGTAGTGAGAAAAATATAGGATCTGGAGGTATCCACATTTGCATTTAGATCCCAAATCTGCCTCTTACTAGCTAGCACAGAAAAGTTACATGACCTCTCTCTACATCAGTTGTTTTTATTTTTGCACCAGTTTTTTTTTTCACAAGAAAAATGGCAACCATAGCAATATCTGCCTAGGGTTGATATGAGGATCTGATGTATATAAAGAGCCTTGTGGAGTACCAGGTACACACAAGTCCTCAGAAATATTAGTTCTTATTCCCTGTAGAAAGACTGAAGATAGGTTTCTGAAATGATTTGCAAGGCTTGAAATCTGCATGACTGCACGAATGGATCACAGAATGTGAAATTCATTAGGAGGAAACAGGGACCTGGCGTCCCCTCCATCTCTCTAACTCAGTTACAGATCATGTTGGGTTTGCCCTGGCCTCAAGTGTGCTAAAGAAAACAACACTGCAGTGAGCAAGCATTCAATCTCCTCCTCTATACCTTACTTTTGCATAACCCAGTACCAGAGAATCCTGTCTCAGTACTTAGCCACCAATGCTTTGTTCTATAGATAAAACTACTTTGAGGTGCAGCAACATATTTGCTAATTGGTACTCAGATAACCTTTTATACTAGACTTTTTACTAATTAAAAGATCACATCATTGATGTCCTCACCAATCTCTTTATACAGAAAACTGGCTTATATTAAAGATTTGGCTGAACAAATAGAGGGGAAAAACATAAACAGTAAGTGGTCCAGTCATTCCACCATTAAATAGCCTTTACTGTCAAGAAATACATGTCTGATTAACTTTTATTGTGTTGGTCACCTTCTTCTCCCCACTCCCCAAAAATCCCTCCATGTACTTACAACTATCATTAAATTATTTTCATTATCTTGGTTAAATCTCACCAACATATTTATCTTTTTTCCCCCCCTTAAAATTGGTCCTTCAACCTTAAAAAAGGTTAAAGGGGAACAAAAAAAAAACAAAATTAATTTTAACAAATTTTTTTTTTGGTTTAAGCAAGAGCATTGGCTAATTCACAAAAATATGAATGACTGCTTCCAAGTTTCATATTATTCAATGCACCTTATCGCTTAATGACATGGCAAAGAGTGTTAAGTTGTATTAAGAGTAACAGTGGACAATGCAACTGTGACTGTACATTGAGCTCCAGTTCACAAAGCTTTGTATATTTGAGGACAGAAAATGCATAGGAGTTCCCATCATTATTTGTTCTCACCCATCATCACAAGAGCTTGAGTAAAAGAAAATCACAGTAACAGTTTAGACTTAAATCAAGTCTCAGCTTGAGCCACAAAGACTAGATCATGTATGTTTTACCTAAATGTGAAGAAAAGAGAGACAGGGATAAACTGGGATAGTCTGTTTCCTATCTCAGTAGTTTGCTATTTGTACCCAACAAGTTACAGCAGCTATTGGGAATTGGGAGTTGGAGATCTCACCTGTCAGACGTGTCACTGTATACTTGATTCCTTTGGAATATCTGAATGCTCATCCTGTCCTCTTCTCAAAGGGAAACACAGAAAATAAAGATGACAGCTATCTTGCACTTTGTGTCCCAAGGAAGGTCAAAAGCACTGGGTTCAGAGTCCTTCTATGAGGATATGGTATTATCAGTTTCCAATTTGGCAATCCTGTTTTTAAAATGGAACAGAACACAGGGGGCAATGTGGTGACCTGATTTCTAATCCTGCTTCTGCTTCTAACAGTTATCTCTGGGAGAGAAATTTGATGCTCTCTGGACAACAGTTACTCCCATTTGCCAGATGAAGGCACTAGATTAGGGATCATCTTAAATGCCCCTCCCAGCTGTAATGTTGCAAAACGCAGGCTCTTCATTTTTCTACTTAAATTTATCTCAACCAAGTATTTGAAAGTGCATTTTAAACTAAGTCATTTCAAACATTAGATGCCCTATACAGATTGCGTAAGCAACATAAGCAAAAACAGTTAATGTAAATATTTATTTGAGACTTCATCATTGAAGTAGCAGAAAAAATATGTAGAAATAAAATGGTAGATACTATGAGAAAAGATACTTTAAGACAAACATTTTCTGGCTTCATGACTTTTTTTGTATTCATTGTTTTTCTGCTGAATTTATTACATTAATATATCTTTCTATCCACATTCTATTCATATTTAATATAAGAGGTGATTCAATATGCAAAGCCATAATTTGTGACAGCATAGCAATTCACATATTCATAACTTGAACTCCAAATCTACTGTTACACATTAATAATGAATATCACAGCAGAGGATATTTGAGTCCCGATTTTCAATCGTTAAAAAATAAGGTGTGGTAATCTCCCTCTGTTAGAACCAATGTAACTCTGGAAGATATAAACAGCCCTTTTGGAAGCCAAGTATTTCATAGACTCTGAGAACAATATAGCTAACCACGATAAATTCAAAAAAAGGTGAGAAACTCAGTATTTGTGTACATTATAAGTAAAAGTTATGAAAGTGGAATGTTTTAACTCAGAATGTTTAACATAAATGGCCACTGGGTTAAAAGACATTTCGGGAGTTGCTGAATCCCCTAAAATGATCTAACTCTTTGCCTGCTCTTTGATTTTAATCGTGGCTTTTTACTTACTATTTATTATGTCGGGCACAATGGTAGGTGACTTGTATATTTTCTCTCATTTACTTATCACAATAGTGCCAATGAGCTAAGTGTTGTTCCATTTTTCAGAGATGTCTGTGCCTTTCCCAAGTTGACAGGGCTAGAAAGTGACAGAAGTAGGACTCAAAGTGCTGTCTTTCTGATCCCCAAAACAGGTGTTTTTCTTCTAAATAACACACCCTTTCGAAAGGCATAAATGTTTAAGATTATGCTGATACACGTTAGCTGAAGCCTCTCATCCGTATAGAGTCTCTTCCCTAATGCTGTGCTTACTCTTAGCCTTCTTCTCTGAAATTCCCAAAAAGCTTTAAAAACAAGTATTATCTCCTTTTTGTAGACAGGAGAATGATGTGAAGAAAGGTTAAGAGACATTATCAAACACGCAAAAAACAAATCAAAATGAAGTCAAGAATCGAACCCAAACACTTACCACAGTGAATGGGTTAATTATCAGCACACCTGGATGCTCTTTAAATTAATCTCCTTCCAGAGAGTATCTTTGGGGCTATAGTTTCTTATATATCCTTTATAAGGAAGCAGATGTTATCTGTATGGAACATCAAGCACTAAATTGCAAATTATTAAGTGTAATTAAGTGTCCTCTAAAGTAACAGAGTCTGACACTTTCCCAAACTTTCTGTGCTCTCTCAGTCTCTTAACTCTGAAAAACATGTCTGGACTTTCTAACCAAGCAAGACGCAGTCTATACTGAACTTTCTTGTATCTACGCAGGGTCATAGGTGACTCCACTTTTTTCAAATGTGTACATACTCTCGGTGAGCCAAAGAAAGGAATGGCAGTTGCACCCTTTAAGAGAGAGTTGGAAAAAGTACTTAAAAATAAAGCAGTTATAGAACGTATGTAATATGTTCTTTCCATATATTTAGGTAATCATTAGGAATGTTCACAAATATACCAGTTTTCTCCTCCCTTCAGGCAAACGATAGGATTATACTTCCTCGACTCCTTTTAAAGTAGGTATGGCCATGAGACTTGTTTTGGCAACTGTGATGTGAATAGAAGTGAGGGGTGGTAGAAGTAGTGTGTGTGCGCGTGCGCGCACATGTGTGTGTGTGTGTGTGTGTGTGTGTGTGTGTGTGTGTGCGTGTGTGTGTGTCACTTCCAGGCAGAAGCTTTGAGAACCAGGCATAATTTACAATGTTCTCCTCCCCCTGCTGCAGTGATATGGGAAGTGCATGTTAAGATGAAGCCTCCATCGCCCTGGCAC
Organism: Pteropus vampyrus; assembly: GCF_000151845.1. Classification (NCBI taxonomy): domain Eukaryota; kingdom Metazoa; phylum Chordata; class Mammalia; order Chiroptera; family Pteropodidae; genus Pteropus; species Pteropus vampyrus. Next base: position 37,888 of record NW_011889715.1, read on the forward strand.
CTTGAGTGACCACTTTGAGTGGCCTACGGAGCAGGATTCCCTGCTGAGCTATGCTTTGCATGTGGCACGAGTGAGAAACACTTTTGGTGTGTTACGTCATTGATATTTGTTGTTGCCTTTTTTAAATCATGGAATAACTTAGTCTATCCTGATTAATTCATTTATCAAAAAGGTTTAAATTGTTTTGTGGACAGGTTCGCCTTAGGAAGGAATAAGCATGCCTATTCTTCTAAGACAAAAGGAAAAGATGGATGAGGACCTGGATAGGTTTGAAGGCAGAGAGAACAGAATAGTTGAGGAAGCCTCTACCTGATGATTTCTGTTTTCCTAATGGAGAGCTGGTGGGGCAATGTCTTAAACTAATACCAGGTTCCCACTAGGCGCAAAGCATTGCGTGTATGCTTCAGGAAAGATTGAAATTACTTGAGCGTGGGGATGCTTCTAGTCCTCACGCTGTTCACAGCCTAAAAGGAGTGATAACATAGAGATATAAAAGACTATGATACAAAGTAGTCTTTGTGTCATAGGTAGGCAACATGAGGAGAGGTCAGAAGAATAAGAAGCCACAGAAAGATGCTTGAAGGAAGGAGCACTGAATTGGATCTAAAAAGTATCATTTGAAGATAACAGAAATGGGGGGAAAGGCATTTTAGCATATAGAAATAGGACAACTAAGATAAAAACATTTGGACTGTATATAAGGAATAGTAAGTGGTTTAGTGCACATGGAGCAGAGGGCATGGGAAGAAGGGCAATAGGCAAGGAGCTTTGGGGCAGATCCTGGAAGTCTCTCAATGCAAGGATAAAGTGTGTTATATCTCATTCTGACATCAGTGGTGATCCAAGTCACATAACTGAACAGAGGTGCTATGATCAGAGCTGCAAATTCAACATTGTACATAGCCTCTCCTCCTATATAAAATGTTTAGACAACTAATATTTTAGCACTAGGTTAAAGAACAGGATTAACCAAGCTAAAGGTCCAACTGTCAAAAAATACGGAGAAACAAGTCACAGATATTCAGTCAGTGTTTCCCAAACTTGCCTGCCCACAAGAATTACCCGGAGATTTCTGAACCACCCCAGTCTTCTGTGCCCAATAATCTATATTTTTAGGAAACACTCCAGGTGATTTTTATGATCAGGCAAGTTTAGGAAACACTAGTCTAGTTGAACACAGAGAAGACAGTAGCCATGGTTGCAAAAGAATCCAACATATGCATCCATGTATCCATTTTTTTTATTTCAAAAAATAGTATTAATTGAGTATCTTGCATGCCATGCACTGTGCTAGGAACTGGAGATGCAAGAGTGAGCAAGACAAAGCCCTGCTCTCTCAAAGTTTATATCCTACTAAGAGAAATTAAAAATAGGAATTATATAATTAGCTCTTTATAATGATATGGAATGCTACTGAGTATTTTAGTATGCCATGAAGGTACATACTGGGAAGATCTGACTTCCTCAGGGGTGCCTGAAGGCTTATCTCAGGAAAAAAAAATTAAGCTGGTATTTGAATGATGAATAGGCATTAGGTAGGTGACAAGATGGAAAAGATAATTCCAGGCGAAGGAAAGATCATTGGCATCTGCCTGGATGGAGAGAGTCCAGAAGAATCTTAGAGAATTACATTGAGACTTGGTTACAGAAAAGAAGTTAAACAGTCAACATGAGCTATAGCCCACACTGGTGACACACTGATATATGCCCAGTCTAAGTATGTGCCAACCAGACAGGACTCAGACCTTGGCATGAGTCCCAGATTAGACTTCCGAACTTCCCTAGCCTTGTGACCTTTCCCATGAAACCGATATGCTTCAATACCAAGAGAACAATATTCTATTATCTCATTCACATTTCTCAGTTGAACACTGTAAGGCAGTGTAGCATAGTGGGAAAATGTGTGGGTTTTAGAGTCAGCAGACAAATTGAATCCAGTTCTATCACTCACTAACTATACAGTCTTAGGCAAGTCATTTAATCTTATTGAGCTTTAGATTCTCTAACTGTAAAATGGGATTAATAATCATCCCTACTTCATAGGATGGTTTGAGGGTTCACTGAGATAAGATATATATACTATAGTGGATAAGAGCTTTGATCTTCACAGACCTGTGTTTGAATTCCAGTTCTACCACTTATCTCCTGGCATATGTTGATTTACCTTTCATCATCAGCACAGTGGTGATAATACATACAACAAAAACGTTGTGAAGACTAGAAATAACTTGTGAACACCGCCTCATGCAGTGCCTGACACATAAGCAATACTCTGCAAATGGCAGTCATCATTAATCTTTTTTTTTTTTGTATCAATTCAGCATTCTGCCTCAAATAAACTCTGAATAAATTTTGGAGCATGCTAGGCAACAGGTCTGAAATGAGAGCCAGCAGCCCTTGGGAAAGTCACTTCTCACTCTGGAATTCACTTTCCAAAGATGAGATATGAGGTAGTTATGCTTCTCAAACTATCTATAAAGACCTTTTATTCCAATATATCACAGACCAATACTTCTGTGAAATACAAAATCACTCTCTTGGATGTCACCGCAATACCAGATTGCTTTCAAAATCCATAAATGCTTACTCTCATGCTCTGTACTTAGCACATGTGGACAGATAACGGTCCAAGGACCGCGTATTGAATAGTATTGGCCTATGTGATCTCTGAGGGCTCTCTCAGCTCAGACATACTGATGCTGAATGGAACTAACATTGCTTCACAAAAACTGTCTGTTCTGCTACACAGACCGAGAGGCCCAACAGTGTTTCTCCAAGGATGGTAAAAGTGTGGTGAAGATTAGGCTGATAAGAGTTATGATGTTCACCTTCAGGCACTCACAATTTGATGGGCTCCTTCAGGACAAGAATTTGGTTTCATTCACTTCTGAATCTCAGAGCCTACCATAGTTGACACTCTATACTATTTTAGCGGATGGAATTCAATGATGAGTCTTCCCAAATGTCATAGGATCCAGGCTATTTTTGTCCTATAGAATGCCTACAGGTTTTGGCTCCATGAAGCAAAAACAACTTATTAGGGAGGGATGGAAAAAGGAGTGAGAGATAGAGGTGGATGTAATGGCTATGCATACACAGTATACTTGCCTGAAAACTCTGAGAGGGTGTGTGCTAGTAATTGATAGGGCCTGCACATGGATGTGCAGGGTAACCAGGAGCATCTTAGGCTAGCAACTGTGGACTGTGTGTGCAACAAAAGCAGCCAGCCCAGACGGGAGCTCAACAGGAGCTCACATATATACAGTGGAGAAGTTTGTACACGTATGTGTGCAAGTGCGTATTGACATATGCACAAGCACGTGTATTAATTCTAAAAGTGTCCTTAGCTAGGAGTTCAGACTAAAGTTTTCCCATCTTGCCTTTTCATTGATGAGTTGTTTGTCTCTTGCCATTAGGTTGTAAGCTATATGAAAGTAGGAGCCCATTGCATCCCTAGTGCCTGCAACAGGGCCTTGCACATAGTAGCACCTTGATAAATGTTTGTTGAAAGAACAAATCCATGGAAAGCATTAGCACAGCACCTACACAGAGCAAATACTTAGTAAATGTTAGCTGTTACTGTGATTATCGTAATCCCTTGTGTGTAGCGAGAGCCAAACAAATAATAGTTGAAACTTAAATTCAAAATTAGATGATTGCCTATGCAGACTGATTTTATTTGTTCTTATTATGAGGGCTCCTCTGCTATTTTTTCTTTTTAAATCAACTTTATTGAGGTGCAGTTTACATAAAATGCATTTTGACAAATATATACATCTACGTAATCACCATCACAATCAAGATATGGAATAGTAATTATATGACTTCACAAAGTTCCCTCCTGCCCCTTCGGACTCATTTTCCCCGCCCAAGCCCCAGGCAATCATTTATCTGCATTTCTGTCATTGTAGGTTAATTTTGCCTGTTTTCAAATTCCATATACATTTCATATATACTCTTTTGTATCTGGTTTCTTTCACCTAGCATAATAGTTTTAAGATTCATCTATGTTGTTGAATGTACCAGTACTTCATTAGTTTTTGTTCCATTGTATGGATATACAACAATTTCTTTATGCATTCTCCTGTTGATGGACACTTTGGGCATTTCCAGGTTTTGGCTATTAGAACAAAGCTGCTGTAAACATTTGTGTACAAATCTTAGCATAGGCATATGTCTTAATTTCTCTAGGGTAAAAATCTAGACATGGAATGACTAGACCATATGCTAAGTGTATGTTTAACTTTATGAGAAACTGCCAAATATTCATCCAAAATGACTGTAGAAATGAAATGATATAGAATTTCTGTTTGTGGCCATGATAGAATAGATGGTACCATACTTGCCTTCACACAGTAAACGACTAGCGAGTGGGACAAAATAAATGAAACCAACTATTTTCAGATATTGGACATCAGGTAGCACTGAACCAAGTTCTCTGACAGAAGGAAACAAAGGAGCTTAACCCTATGATCACTCTGATGTAGCACATATTAGTCCTTAGGTAAATATTTCTGTGATGTTAGTCTTCATTAACTAGCATAATGGCTTGCACACAGTAGTGGGTGTTCAAAAAATGATACCAGAATCTAGATAAAAAATAAGCAGTTTCTTATATGGACTTACTTTATTATTTTGGTGCCCTTAAAAAATTTTGTATTTTGAACAATGCCAAACCTACGTAAAGGTAGCAAGAAACGTTACAAAAAACACTCATATACAGTAGTCCCCTCCTTTCCTTGAAGGATACATTCCAAGAACCGTAGTAAATGCCTGAAACTGTAGTAGTACTGAAAACTATATATGTTGTTTTATTCCATACACACACATACACACACACACACACACACACACACACACACACATCTATGATAAAGTTTAATTTATAAATTAGGCACATTAAGAGATTACCAATAACTGATAATAAAGTAGAACAATTATAAAATATATTATAATAAAAGTTATGTAAATGTGGTCTCTCTCAAATATCTTACTTTACTGTACTTGCTCTTCTTGTGATAATGAGGGATGAGATTTCACATAGTTCCAAAATATCTCCCCACAAAATACTTTTTCCTTATGAAGGAATGCCTATGTGATAACATGAAGTGAGGTGAATGGCGTAAGCATTGTGATGTAGGGTTAGATTATTGTTGACCTTCTGATGATATATAACAAGCCATTTATGACTTCTCTTTAGCATATCCCAATTGCCAACACCACCATTCTTTCACTTGGGGGGCCCTTATGAAGTAAAATAAAGGTCATTTGAGCACCATGATACCTCGACAGTTGATCTGATAACCCAGATGGCTACTAAGTGACTAATGGTCAGGGAACATAGATAGTGTGGAGATGCTGGAAAAAGAGATGAGTAACATCCTGGGCCAGAAGGGGCTGGACTGTGTGAGATTTCAACACACTACTCAGAACAGCACACAATTTAAAACTTATGAATCATTTATTTGTGGATTTTTCTATTTAATATTTTGGACTGCAGTTGACTGCAGGTAACTGAAACTGTGGGAAGGAAAACCACTGATAAAGATAAACTATTGTACCCTTTTCCCCAGAGACCCCATTTAAGTTTCCATTGTTGTCCCAATGATATCTTTTCTAGGCAAAGCATTCAATCTGGAACCACAGGTTGCACCCTGTTGATATATCCTTCCTGTCTCTTTTAATCTGGAATCATTCCTTGGTCTTTCCTTGATTTTCATGGCATTCATTTTTTTAAAGATTATAAATGTCATTTTGTAGAATGTCCTTCATTATGAGTTTGCCTAAGTTTTCCTCATGATTACATCCAAACTCTGTATTTTGACTGAAATATTAGAAGAGTGATGCTATGTTCTCATTCTGTCCTATCAAATAATACATGACGTTGATTTGTCAGCCTAAGGAGTTGCTAAATTTTGTCACTTGATTAATGTGGTATCTGCCCTGTTTTTCTACTATATGGTAACATTTTTTTCTTCTTCATAAGGAATATGTATTTTGTGGGGAGATATTTTGGAACTATGTGAAATCCCATCCCTCATCCATTTTCACCAACTAGTTTTAGCATCTGTTGTTTCTTACCTGAATTAATTATTTCTACGGTGGTTGCCAAATGGTGATTTACTAATTTGATCATTCTTTCTACATTTATTAAACTTCTATGGTAAAACAGAGCTTCCTCTTTTCCTCCAGTTATGTATCATTTATTTACATCTGAATGGATCCATGGATTACTATTTTTAGTGAGTTATAATCCATTACTATTGTGTATTATGTATTATATACTCAACTGTCCTGGATTTGGCCAGTGTGAACTTCTTTAAGTTGGCATTTGTATCTTTTTGACATATCTCCAACATTCTTAGAGAACTTCCTCATTTGGAGAACAATAAAAGGTTTCGGGTTCATCTGGTTCTTTTCCTACTGCAATCCCAGATGCGGTCATTTCTCAAAGGCACTCTGGCTCCTTTTGTTGGACAGTGAATAGTACTTAGAAACCAATATCAGGATACTAAGTGTGCTTGTTGTTGCCAGAGTATCACTTCCCAGGACTGCTCAGTGAACAAAATTAGAGGATATAAAAGTGTATATGTATGTGTATATGTGTGGGAATGTACATACATATATTTACATCTATATTTATTTCTACATTGTATATATTGAATACTGAGTTCACATCAATACCTCTAATTCCCACCCAAGGAGTAAAGCTCAGTTTAACTTTACTCCTTTACATATTTGTAAGTTCCTTCTTGAACAGTAAAAAAACTGGTTTCCACTGTCATCAACATATTTACTTATTTTCTCAAAATATTTACTTAACATGTTTAATCATTTACTTGATCTCTCTGTATATATTAAATCTCCCAACCCTCTACACAGGCTTCTGAACAGCTCAAGAAGTACCTTCCCATTATATTCAAGTCTGCCTAATTCCTTTTTGACAAAGAAGGAAGAAGGGGGAAAGAAAAAAGGAAGAAAGGAAGAGTGTTTTTAAAGATATAATTTAAAGGTTATTTGAAAGAATCATAGAGGACAATTACAGTAAAGTCACATATTACTCAAGAATAAAGTTACAGTCAGTCTAAGGCAAAAATTAGAGTCATATTATCTAAAAATCACATGTAGCATGGTCATATCCTCAATCCATGTGCAGCACATGGGAACTGAGGCCAACTAAGGATCCAGACTCTCAATCACACTCACTTCTGGACATAAACTCATTTGGAAGAAATTATAGGCGTAATTGCTTAAACTATTTAATTTTTTTCCTTATCAATTCCAGGTGTCTTGACTCCTAGTTACAGTTTCTTAAAACTATTTACTTGTTTGTTTAATTCTTTACCAAACTTTTGCTGAGCTACTACCATGTGCCAGGCAATATTCTAGGAATGGAGGATAGAAATGCAAACAAAACAGACAAAAGTCCCTATCTACATAGAGTTTTCATTCCAGTTGAGGAGACAGACAATATGCAAACAAACAAATTTGTAATGTAGAAGATGGTAGTAAGTGCTATAGAGAAAAATAAAGAAGGTGACACTATGGAATGACTGGTTGGCTACTTTATATTAGCTGTTCACAGATGATGTCTCTGAACAGCTGTTACATAAGCTGAAATCTGAGTGACAAGATGGTGTCAATCACTTGAAAGCCATGGTGAAAGAAGTGCAGCAAGGAGAGGGAACAACTAATGTAAAATTTCTAAGGCAGGAAGGAGCTCGGTGTGTTCTAGGAAAAGGAAAAGAGACCACTAGAGCAAAGGAGAACATGGTATGATGTGGTAGGGACATGGTGGAGAGAAGAGGTAAACACAAAAGCACTGGGCAGCTGAAAAGGGAACAGAAACAAGACAAAATGCTGACTGTGCCAACCTCCATCATTTTTCCTACGGCCTGAGGCATCTGCTAACACAGTGGTTCTTAAAACCTTAGCATACGTCAGAACTGCCTGGAGGGTTTGTCAAAACACAGATTGCTGTGTTCCACCAGAGTTTCTGATTCAGTAGGTCTGGCTGGAGTCTGAGAACATGCAAGTTCCCAAGTGATGCTGAGGATGCTGTTCCAAGGTCTTACTTCTCAAACTGAGATATATGGACTCCTGCAAGGTTGTCAAAGACACAGGAAAAACCTTGGTTGAGAAGTATTGCATGGCTCCTTGTATAAAGGATATTGAGCACTATTTTAGACAAACTTTGTGAGTACATGTTTATAAAAGACATGAGTGCTTTCTTCACAGTGAATTTTCTATAAAATTTAGACCTCTATAAAAATATTTTTAAAAAACATCAAATCATAATGAACACATTTCTATGAAGAGCTAAGATAATAAAGTCCAGGTACATTTTTTCCGATTATTTAAGATATGTAGTAAACAATCTGCAGGACTTATTTCTTAGAAAAATCAATATCCCTCGAGGACCTGAGGGAAAACCTTATTTCATGTTAAAATAAATAAGGATATATAATGAATAGAATGCAAGATTTGCATAAAAATTTAAGACAAAGTAGGAGACTTTAAAAACATTTCATACTTAAATTGAATTGCTCTAGGCTCAGCCCCTATCCCTCTCTTCTGCCATTAGGAATATTTGAAAGAGCAAGTTGGAATGGCACTGTTCTAAGACAACTCTTCTTAGGCATCAGGCAATGGTGAATACATTTTTACGGTTCTGTGGAAGAACCAATTTTAGTTAATGGCAGGAATTAACAGTAAATTAGATGAAGCAGAGGACTGAATCAGTGATTTAGATGATAAGGTAGTAGAAAACACCCAATCAGAACAGCAATGAGAAAAAAGAATCCAAAAAAAAAAAAATAAGGAGAGTTTAAAGGAGCCTCTCGGACAACATCAAGCATACTAACAGTCATATCACAGGTGTACCAGAAGGAGAAGACAGAGAGCAAAGAATTGAAATCAGATTTCAAGAAATAATGACTGAAAACTTCCCTAACCTGGTGAAGGAAATAAACATACAAGCCCAGAAAGCACAGAGAGTCCCAAACAAGATGAACCCAAAGAGGCTGACACCAAGACACATCATAATTAAAACGCCAAAGGTTAAAGACAAAGAGAGAATCTTAAAAGCAGCAAGAGAAAAGCAATTAGTTTCCTACAAGGGAGCTCCCATGACTGTCAGCTGATTTCTCTACAAAAATTTTGCAGGCCAGAAGGGACTGACATGAAATATTCAAAGTGATGAAAACCAAGGACCTACAACCAACATTACTCTACACAGCAAAGCTGTCATTTAGAATCAAAGGACAGATAAAGAGCTTCCCAGACAAGAGAAAGTTAAGAGTTCAGCAGCACCAAGCCCATATTACAGGAAATGTTAGAGGGACTTCTTTAAGAAGAAAATATAAAAAGTATGAATAATAAAATGGCAATAACTATAAATCTATCAACAATTACTTTAAATGTAAATGGATTAAATGCTTCAATAAAAAGATAGGGTAGCTGAATGGATAAGAAAACAAGACCCTTACATATGCTGCCTGCAAGAGACTCACTTCAGATCAAAAGACATATACAGACTGAAAGTAAAGGGATGGAAAAGATATTTCATGAAAATGAAAATAAACAAAAAAGCTGGGGTAGCAATACTTATACTAGACAAAATGTACTTTAAAACAAAGGCTATAACAAGAGACAAAGAAGGACCCAGTTATCCCACTTCTGGGCATTTATCTGAAGAAACCCAAAACACTACATCAAAGAGACATATGAATCCCTGTGTTCATTGCAGCATTATTTTACAATAGCCAAGATATAGAGGCAACCTGGGTGTCCATCAGTGGATGAATGAATAAAGAAGAGGTGACTACACACACACACACACGCACACACACACACACACCACTGGAATATTAGGCATAAAAATTAATGAAATCTTGCCATCTGCAACCACATGAATGGACCTAGAGGGTATTGTGCTGAGTGGAGTAAGTCAGAAAGAGAAAGACAAATGTCATGTGTGGAATCTAGAGAACAGGATAAACAAAGAACAGAAATAAGCTCATAGATACAGAGAGCATTTTGATAGTTGTCAGATTAGAGGTGGGGGGATAGGTGAAATGGGGAGATTAAGAGGTAAAAATTAGTAGTTACAAAATAGTCATGAGTTTGTAGAGTACGGCATGGGGAATATAGTCAGTAGTATTATAATAACTGTATGGTGTCAGATGGGTCCTGGATTTATCAGAGTGATCACTTCATAAATTATATAAATGTCTAATCACTGTGCTGTACACCTGAAACTAATATAATATTATATGTCAACTATAATTTAAAAAATTAAAATTTAAAAAATAAAATAATAAAATAAAATTGTGACCACTCAGTGCTACTATCCCCTCTTCCTCCTTTACTTTTTTTCATGGCATTTAACATCTGCTAATGTACTGTGTAATATACTCATTTTGTTTGTCTCCGCATCTGGACTGTACACTCCCGGAGAGAAGACATTTGTTTGTTTGGTCCACTGATGCATCTCCAGTGCCTAGGAGATGCACTAGCACACAAATATTGGCCTGGGGTCTGAGGAAATAAACAAATTCAGACTGAAGTCATTATTAGGAATATTTGTAGAGGGAAAATAAAGTCTTGCTTTCTCGGATTATAGATAAATAATAGGCTTCTCAGACTGCTTCCAACATCTCATCACTACTGTTTACAAAATTGACTGGTCTAAAAGAAATTCTGAGATTGATGCCAGCATTCTTGATATGGTGAATGGGACATAGAAATGATGGAGAGATATTAATCATTATTCAACCAACAACAATTATCAACTATACCAGACAGAATGGACTAGGTTGTGCTACAGCAACAGATAAACTCCAAAACTCTGAATTCAATCAACAAAACTTGATTTCTCTTTCAAGCTATATATGTCCATTACATTTTGGCAGGTGTGAAGGGCTATATCTCTGCTCCTGTAGTCACTCAGGGACTCAGGCTGACAGAGGCTCTACTGTCTTAAAATTCCTCCATATCAACGTGAGGTTTCAGGGATTGTCACAGCAAAGGAAGAGAACATGAAGAATCACACTGAGACTCTAAAATGCTTCCACAAAGTGAAATAGATAATTTCTGCTTACTTTTCATTGGTGAAAGGAAGTCATATGGCTAAACTAACATAATATTGTATGTCAGCTATAATTGAAAATTAAAAATTTTTAAAAATAGAATAAAATAATAAAATTGTAACCCCTCATTCCTGCTATCCCCCTTTCTTCCTTTACATTTTTTTATGGCATTTAACACCTTCGAATGTACTGTGTAATATACTCATTTTGTTTGTCTCCCCATCTGGACTGTAAGCTCCAGGAGAGAAGATGACTAAATTCAAAGAGGCAAGGAAGAGACTAGAACCAGAATCATAGTAAGACTAGTACACCGACAAAATGCATTATCTCGTCTTTGTGCCAAGTCCTGTGCTAGCTATTAGGTATGGAAATGAGAAAGACTCCATCCCTAATCTTAAGGAGTTCATAGTCTAAAGAAGAAAACAAATACCGGTATAAAGTAATTAAGTATGATAATAAAGATAACTTCTGTCCCTGATCTTCAGACCATCATATATGACTATCTGCACTGAGAAACCATAGGCTGAACAGAGGATAAGTGTGCAGACCACAATTAGACTGTTGATACAAGTCTTGGCTCTGTTATGTGCGTGACCCTGGACAAGTGAATCTCTATGTATCTCATCTATAAAATGGAGACAAAAATGATACTTACCTGGTTGAGAACTTATGTGAATTAAGTACAATAATCTATGTAAAGTGGAGAATCTGGTACACAGTGAGTACTCAATAAATCTTAGCTCTTCTACAGCAGCTCCACCTATTGGTGTCAGCCCAGACACTTGACTGGAAACTCTCACTATGCAGCGGTTTGTGAACCAGCAATTATGTTTCTGTTCCTGACTCTGATACCTAGTTACAGCACACTGGATTAGGGGCATGCATTGACCCTAGTAGGACCAGTCAGATTCACTTTCCTCAGGAGGCACTCTCTAAGTAAGGCTGTAAATTCAAATAGCCATCTTTTACTATGGATATATTGAACTGGTTGAAAGTCAAAAGAAGGGAGGGAAGGAGGGAGATGGAGGGAGAGAGCGAGAGGGAGAGAGAGGGAGGGAAGTAGAAGGGGAAGAATCCTTGAGATACCTTTTGAAATCCTTTAACAACTTATTTTTGTTTGCTTAAGTAAGACCAAGAGTTAGTTTCATCACCCTAGAAAAGTCTTCCATAACTTTCCCAGGCAGACTAAGGTACTTTTTTATTATTACATTCTGTAGATGTTTCCATTAAAGCAGCATCTCACTGTAATACTTTGGGCTTTAAGTTAATGTGTCTATCTTCCTTTCTGCACTGTAAGATGCTTGAGAGCAGAGGTCTCGTCTATAATGCCCGGCATAGAGGGTCACCCTAGAGGTGTAGATGACTATTACCAGGGTGGTTAGCAAGGCTTTCGTAGTGGACATTATTTGGGTTTGGTTCTAATAGGTGGGGAAGAGTTTGCCAAGAAGGAAGGGAAACAGCTCTTTTCTTGTTTGAGGAAAGAAACAGGTTATTTTTAACCCTTCGATTAAAGAGGCATTTCTTTAGAGTTACTTATTATAATAGGACCAGTTTTTTATTGGACTTCTATGGGTTCCGCAGTGAGGAAGGGGAAAAGACACACCTGTCCAGATGTAGCATTCCTTTTGTGTGGTTTCCCCAGTTACTGTGCCACATTTGGAGATAATATAGTGGGATAAGGGGCTAGAATTAGATATGCTCACACTTTTCAAAGGATTTACAGAAAGGAATAGAGTGGACTTTCTGAGAATACCCTCATAAACCATGTGTATGCCATCCAGGTACATTTACTACTTTTTGCTCACTCCCTAGAATGAGAGAAAATGTTTTCTAAATATCCTATGAACTATAATCTAGCCCCTCAGGGGATCTCTTCTGACTCCTCTTGATGTTCTTCTTTTGAACACATTTGATCTGTCCTGTGGCCTTACTCATCTGGAAGGTAATTCAGACAAACTAACCCAAGAGCCTGAAGCTCCATTTTCAATCAGCAGCTCTATCTGTTGCATCCCTGAATAAACATCTGTGTTTAGCCAATTTTACTAAACATACCTTTACATTTCAGATTATGTTATTTGAATTTCTCAGCAGGTTTTGTGAATACAGGGAAAAAAGATTCAGCTACTATTTTGAATAGAAAAGGTCACAGTTTGACAGAAAATGTTTAAGATATCATGGTACTGATACATATTTTCATGTTATTATGTTCATAAAAAATGTCATGTGTGTGAGAATAAAACAGTCACCTGGTTTACAAAATCTCAGGCCAGGTGGGTTGATATCAGAAAAGAAAATATATATATATTATTGAAGGATCTATGCATGCAAGTACTTTGTGTTTTTCAATCAAGAGACTGAATAACTAAGGTCAAAGCATTATGTTGATAATGTCACAGGACATTCTTTGTGACAGTGTTCAATTCTGTTGGTTCTTTTTCCATGTACTTATTATTATAAATACCAAATCTCTTGTTGAGTTTTGTTGAAATTCACCACCAGAATTTGATATTCTTGAAGTGGAAAATTAGACAAAACAGATCTCTCCTTATTTTTCTTTTTCTTTCAGAGCTTTCTTAAAAGCAAATGGGGAGTAGATATTCATTTTAATAATATCTTGACCATGAATGTTCCTATGCTGGCCAAATGTCCAGTCCATTTGTGTTAGGCTAGATTTATATGGGAAACAGTAGCAACAAAGGTTTAATCATTCTCAACGCCATTATGGTCAAACTGTTCCATAGTTGTCCATTTCTCACACAGAACAACTGACTTGCCCATTTCTCTGCCAATCACACTGTGATTTATTATGGACTGACTCAAATAGTTTAGCATCAGATGGCTAAAGTGAGAAGAAGCATATCACTCAGCACATATAAAGTACCAGGCACTGTGTAGGGCCAGTCCACCTTCATTTATTCACTCAAAATCCACTCACTAAGTCATAGTCATTGGGCTTCACACAAGTTTCCTGTATTTCAGGTAGCCTAGCAGAGAAGGCAGATTCATAAACAGATAATTGGAATATAATGTTCAAAGTACACAGGATATCTTGGGAGCCTGAAGGAGAAGCTCCTAACCCTCACTGGAGGGGCCTGGCTATATGTGCTAATTACAGCAGGTGGAGATTGATCTAATATCTCAGAGCTACTACTGCCTTGGAGAAGCCAGTATTCATTTCACGTTCAATAGACTCTTTTTTTTTTTTTCATTATAAAACTTTATGTACCAGGCACTGTGGTAGGTGATGAAAATCGAGTGATAAATCAGACATAGTCCCTGCCCAGAAGGAACTTTTGGTTTGGATGGAGGAGACAAATATATGAACAACTGTAACAGAAGGCAGAGTTTTAAAAATACTATATTAGAAAAAAATGCAGAGTATTGTGGGAACATAGAAGAAAATGCCATGAATACTGCCCAAGAGGCATTGGGAGAAGGTTTCATGAAGGAACTAGCCATTAACCTGAGCCTGAAAAGTTATAGGATTTTTGATAGACTAAGAAGGAGGAATGAACACTCCAGGCAGAGAGAAAGCACCTGGAAAGTTACAGGGGCACTGTAGTCCCTAGAATATTGGAAAGAATGAAGTCAATTGATTAACTTGGAGCGTGAATTGTTGGGATAATTAGATGGGAGATAAAGATTAAGAAGTAGCATAGGGTTAGTTTATGAAGATCTTTGAATGCCAAGATTTAAAAACTACACTTTCCAAAGGGATCTGTTTTATAGGAAGATGAATGAGAGACAGGTATGAGGTTGTGCAAAAATCATTACACTTAACCTTGCCACTGTTTAGCTGAAAGACCTAGAGTAAGTTGTTTAACCCCTCTGAACTTTCTTCTGCATTTATAATATGAACTATTAGCAGTCCTATGCTCAAAATGTTCTTGAGAGAATTAAAAGAATAATAAAGGAGAACTACCTAAAACATTGTATGAAATACAGTGAATTCTCAAGGCATGATATCAGAATCAGAATAAGTGGTGGCAGCAATGCGAATGTCAGATTTGGGAGATAAGAAGACTAGTTAGGATGCTATTACAATAGTTCAACTGAGAAATGCTGAGACATGAACTGGAGCAGTGTAATAAAATGGAGGTACCTTAAGTAAGCAACCCTGATCTTGGAAATGAACAGGGGGAGAAGCAGAGAAGGAGGGTGGAATCTAAAATGCCTAATATTTCTCAACTGGATGGATGTAAATGGTGCATAAACCAAATCAGAGTGGAATTGGTGCCTAAGGAGGCATGGTGTGTGTGTCTGTATTTGGGCATGACATCACAAATGGCTGCTCATGATGTATTGTCGGAACTTATTTATACTCCTCTGCCAAGCCCTGTAGTTAGATTATGATGACATTATATCCTTGGTCAACTCCTACTGGCAAGTTCTCTTTGGCAATATCTAGTTAGAGGGCTATATTCTTTATTTCTTTTGGTATATTTTTCCTTGTGTTTCTCTTGTCTCTTTTTTAAAAATTTATTTAAATTAGTTTCAAGTATACAGTACATTGGTTAGACATCTATATAGTTTATAAAAAGATTCCCCCAATTGCTCCCTCCCTCCCCTGGCCCTCCACCTAGCCATCATATTAATGCTAACTGCATTCTCTCTGACGTGCTCTTCTTGACATCCGAAGGTTAAAGTCTTGAAAGTCTACATTTGTGTATGGGACAAGGTGGCCACTTGACCAGATTTCAGTGTAGGATTAGGCCTGCCTTTAATCTAGGCAAAAAGGAGTTGCCAGAGATCACACAGTTTTTCATAGGTCATACTTCCTAGGGCTTGTTGACTATACATGGCTGTTTCTTGAATACTCTATGCATCAGGGCCTACATTATGTGTGTGTGTGTGTGTGTGTGTGTGTGTGTGTGTGTAGTCTTTTGTATTATATTATCTAATTACAATGTTATCTATATAATCTTTACAATATTCCAGCAAAATAGGTACTAGTATAATCCTGGGATGGCTGATTATGGGTAAATAGAAGTTCAGGTGTGGAATAGAAGAAAAAACAAGCATATAAGATGGATATGAAAGGTTATGAGCAAAACTGCAACATGAGCTACCTCCTCAGGAAAGACTTCACTAAGAAGGTGACACTTGAGTAAAGCAAGTGAAGGAACAAGCCATGCGCTATTGCCAGGAAGAGCACTCTAGAGTCCCCAATCTTTTTGGCACCAGGGACTGGTGCCCCTGTGAGAATCTAATGCCTGATGATCTGAGGCGGAGCTGAGGTGGTGATGCTGGTGCTAGGGAGCAACTACAAATACAGATGAAGCTTCACTCACTTGCCCACTACTTGCCTCCTGCTATGCAGCCCAGTTCCTTACAGGCCACGGACTGGTACTGGTCTGTGGCCTGGGGGTTGGTGACCCCTGCTCTAGGGAGAGGGAACACCAAGTGCCAAGGTCCAAAGAAGGGGCTACCTGGCATATCTGAAGAACAGCAATAATACCATGGTGGCTGAGGTGGCACAATAGAGAGGGAAAGATTAATAGAAGATGAGATCAGATAGGTAAAGAACGAGGGACATCGAATTGTTGGTAAATTTAAAGAATTTAGCCTTTTCTCTGAGTAAGATGGAAGACACTAGAAGTTTTTGCAAAGGAGTGACATGACATAATTTCCATATTCATTTCCCTGTTAACAGGTTCATCTTGGCTGCTGTATTCAAACTACACTGGGATGAGGGGGTGAGGGGAGAAACAGAAGGACCAAGAGCCAATAAAGTGGTGAAAGCCAAAACCCAGTGTTCCAGTTATCAATTTATTGCCTCTCGGTTCCAAAATCAGTGTGGTTTCTGTCTCTTAATTGGACCCAAACTGATATACCTAGGTTAGTTAAACTAAATTAATTTGTTAGAAAAACTAGTCTCTCTCCCTCCACCCGCTCCAGTCCTAAATATCTAATCTTCTGGGAAAGTTGTGGGAGTAATTGGTGTTTAGCCCAATATTCAGTCATCATGGGCCCCATCATTCCTCAAGCACTTTCTATCTGGAGATATCACTAACAGACTATGGCTGTGTTTAAAGTGTTCTCCAGCTAAAACGAAATTAATTCGTGTTAATATATCTTTAGATTAAGACATGATAGAGAAAATAATGTGGTGATAATGAAAACTAGCTGTAAAAAAATCATCTAAAATATTCATAAGTGCTAATTCCAGCTAACAGGACAGATTTTTCTATTGCTTCTTTTGGAAAACTTTTTCAGACCTATGATTGTTACTAGATACGAAAATAAATGCTCATGAGAATAACTGAGAGTAATTATGTGCTTTACAGACACATAATTGAGAAAATAATAACAAGAAAGATGGAGAAAAACTGTCGGTTTTGCTTTTGTAAGAAAATTCAAATGATGCTTTACCCAGAAATACTTACGTAATCAACACTTAATGAGTTGCAAAATGCGGTGCTCTTCGTAATTTCCAGCAGGTATTATAAGCTCAGAAAATCATGTTATTTTAAGCAAGGAAAAACTCATAACTATTACAGAGAAGCAAACTCTGTGCTATTTTACCATAATAAGTTTTTTCCCCTTCTAGACATCTTAAATGCCTATAATTTTAGTCACCAAGACCCTAACATAAAGTTTTACTAGCAGAAAGCTGAAGTACCTTATTATCTTTTCTATTTATAGGGCACAGATTCACCTGATATCTGGGTCTCTGGCATCTTGGTTTTTCAAGTCGATGTTACACATACAAAGAGACAACACCCCATTTAATCGGAGCTGATAATTGACCTTTGATTGCGTGAGCAGCACAGCTAAATTAACTTACGTCAAAATTGCTATTTTAAAGTGAAGTAGGAAATTGCCACACAATAGAGGACAAACTAGACTTATAATGGAAAGAATTTTAAAATTCATAGTTAGAATCAATAGACAGAATGTTCGTAGCCTGCAGCTTTAAAAAAAAAATCCATCCACAATAGATGTGGCTGGTTTCAGGTGTCTTTGAGGTGTTTACTGAAAGCTTAATGAGGGGAGGTAACACATATATTAATCTTTACTCTTAGTACCTAGCTAAGTGCCTGGCATGTAGGAGAGACTCAACAGATCTTAGATTAAATATGTTGTTTCATAAGATAAATATAATATATGATTAAATGTGTCAACCGAAATGAGATGACAGTTAAGCAGTGGGGTGCAACACACTATTTCCCAGACATCAGTCATTCCTAGGACATTTACAAGCTACTTACCATATCCCTTATACCACCCATGTTATTGTTTACTTAACATTGTCCTTGTAAATGACCCACACTTTTTACTTAAATAAATTGTGCTTCATCTTAGTTCATAATATCCACGAAATCAGAGGTGTTCTATGCTAATTATATTTTAACAAGTATGAAAATAAATGCATACCTTTAAAATTTAAAAGATTCCTACACATACCACCCCAAAACACCTCTCATGCCTCATCAATTTTACATGTGTTAGTTCACTTTGGCAAATACTGGTATAATGCAAATGACATAGACTCTGGAATCATACAGCACTTGGTTCTAATTCCACCTCTGCTGCTTCCTGGCTCTGTAACCTAAGGGAAGTTACTTAACCTTCCAAGTCCTACTGCATAGCAAGGTGCCCTGCATGCAGGAAAGGCTTTTTTTTCCCTTTGGGGCTTCTTGGTAGATGCTGGGAATGCAAATATGACAAAAATCCTTCATCAGATTCGCATTCTAGCTGGGGGAATTCAACTCAGTAAAGCATTCACATACAACACTCTGTGACACATAAACATTATTATTATTATTATTATTATTATTATTATTATTATTATTATTATTATTATTATTATTATTTTGCAGTTTAGGGCTTAAGAAATAAAGGGTTTTTACAGTGAGTTACAGTTTGGTCATAACATGGTCCATCTCTCTGTAGATAGGGTATTAAAAACTGGAACATTTTCTTCTGAGTTAGTTTATAATCGTGGTTCACATTTTTATTCTTTCAGGATTCAGTATTTGGACTACTTCCCAAAACATTTGAGACAGGTTAGAACTTTTTCAAAAAATGCAAATCTGGACAATCAGGAGATTAAATGAAACAGGAACTATTTAAAGTCAGCAAAAAGAAAAAAAAATTCTACCAGGCAGCTGAGTCGAGTCATTAACTACAGTTCGGCACTGAATTGGATACCAAGATTCTTGGCAATGAAAGTCCAAAAAAGGAAACATGGTGGATCTTTTCTTTAGTCATTGTCTGAAGAAAGCACACACATTAGTCTACAGAAACAAGCTTTGTTTCTGCAGAAAAAAATGTCTGATGATATCATGTGGGTCCCTGTGTAAGAAGCACCGAGAAGCACAGTGGACAATATTTTCTATTGTAACTACAAAAGACACAGAAGCACTGTTCACAAATATGCCATTCTTGTCTAGGCCCTTTAAAGAGCTGGAGGATATAACATTCCATCTTAGCTGAAAGGAGGCATCTCCGCAAAGCAGAAAACATAGTCCAAGGTACTGAGGAACAAAAAAGAGATTTGATAACACACCACAGTGATAGAGCTAAGAGAGCCCAGAAATCACTAAATTGCACACCTGTGCATCATTTCATTCAAATTATAGCTATCTTACTCCGCTTCAAATATTCCACAGTACCTCAAATGAGAGCCTTATACTTGAGAGATCATATGTGCTAAATTTTATTGTTACAATGTTTGCTGCCCTCAATCTTGCCCCAGACTTCACTATTGGGTCATCCCTTCAGGAGAATTGTACTTCTCATCTCACTGACATCAGACTCGGGCATGTAACTTGATTTGGGCAATGAAATATGAACTAAAGTGTCATGTGCCACTTCTGAGCAGAAGCTTTCAGAACCATCATGTGGCATGTAGCTCTTCACTTTCACTTATCCCTCTGCTCTGAGATAGACATGTCTCAGAAAGGGCCTGCTCCTTCAGTTTTGTTCTAAGAATGAAGAAAATATAGAGTAGAATTGCATTTGACCTGTAAAGCTCGTACGAGGTGAGTGAGAAATAAACTTTTATTATTGGAAGCTACTGAGATCTGGAGGCTATTTGTTACACAGGATAACTTAGCAGAAGCTGACTTATGAAAAAATATTAGAAAAAAACTTGCATCACTTTCATGAACTCTCAGTTCAGCTTGTGTTCTACCAGAATATTCTGTAATACATTACATGGAAAATACAACTTCCATCTTATAATTTTTAATTCAGGGAAGCCTAGTTTTGTACTAAGTTTAAAGAGGAAGGAGTCAGATCATAAAGGATTTTCCAATATGTTTAAGGACTATAATTTCGGTTTAATACTACTTTCAATATTAACTACAGTTTATTATTTTAATTTTAAAGGTAATGGACACTTGGAAAATTTGGAAAATATAAAAATCACAAGTGAATATATATCAACTCTATAGAGAGTCAGGAATTTATAAACCTAGAAGAAATGGAGCAAGTATCAGAGTAAAAGACATATCTGACTACACAAATGTTAAACAAATGCTGTATCTTAAGTATAGGCACTAAATTTTGACAGATAACATTTCTTTGATATATTCTGACAATCTGATATTTCTATTCAATCTTATAGGTCACTTTTTAATATTTTTTAATATATATGATATATTAACTTATATATCATATATATTATATGATATATAAGTTAATATATATGATATATTAACTTATATATCATATATATTATATGATATATAAGTTAATATATATGATATATTAACTTATATATCATATATATTATATAATAATCTTTTACATATTAATTTAATAATATGTGTTATGCCTTTTCCACACATTTGTTTAGTTATAAACTAGAGCTAGAAATTGAGAATGGAGGCACAGTAGACCTATATATCTGAGGAATCGAATATCAAGAGAGGTCATGACTATTGGCCTGAGGTGGCATTGCAGAGGGAATAAGCAGCACTGGAACCTAGCTATGTAATCACTGAATTGGGACAAGGATACAGGAGTATTTCTCATGGGCCAAATATGATATGTGAGCCAGGTGGTAAAGAGAGACATTCACCTGAAGCCTTTTTAAAATCCTGCCGAAGCATACGTCCTAGCAGAGTAAAGTGAACCCAGTGGAGGATAAGAATGCTGAATTCTCAGGATAAAAGGGAGGTAAGTAATGTTGATTGATTATTGCCATTGGGGCATCTCCAAAGAATACACATATGTGTCCCCAACAAAAGGAGTCATATTTTATCATCCACCAAGCCCAAGGAGAGGCAGCATTAAATATACACCAAGACCAGAGGCACCAACACCAGACACCTTAACTTCTGGTCAAGATAGACCTTTCCTGACTTTGACATCCACTCCCACCTGACTTCTCCTGGAGAGGTCAGAAACTGTAGCCACCTGCTCATGTGGAGGGTGGTGCACATAGAAAAGAGGAGATGAGTAAAAGAGAGACACACACATTGAAGATAAAATCCTGAACTTTGGAGTTCAAGGTTTTTATTATTACCCTGAACTGCACATATTCACTACTAAAATGGAACTATTACAAGTGAAAGCACCCAGAGGACTTTCCATCAACTAAGACTGAGTAGATAAGCTATGAGGATTGTCTGAAATGTCATTCATGAGCTCAAAAAATATTCCAAAAGAATTTAAAGGAATAGTGGAGAAAAAGGAAAAAAATACTTATTTTCACCTTACAAGTATTCCTGGTTCAATGTACTTCATATAATTGCTTTCGTCTTCTTCCATGATTTGAATGGTAGGCACCTACATTTTGCTAGTAATGTGCACTTAAGCATTCATTCATTTTTAGACACATGTATTGAGTGCCTACTCTGTGCCGGTTTGTGTTCTAGGTATTAAGGAAACTGCAGTAAAAAAAAAAAAATGGCAAAAATTCCTGCCCAAATGGGATTACATTCTGGTGGGGAGAAAAACAAAAATGGTTTAAAATATAAATAAAAAATAAAATATCAGATAAAGATAACTGTATTGATTAAAGTAAGGGAATGCGATAATGACTAGGGGGAGATTGCTATTCAAATAAGAGTTTCAGGAGTGGCCTTGCTGAGGAGGTAAGATGTAAATCAAGACCTCATTGATGAGTAGACAATCATGTACAATTTTCGGAGAAGAGTATTATTGGCAGAGAGAACTAGTGAACAACCTCAAGGAAAGAACTAGATTGGTTTGTCCTAGGGACAAAAAGAAAGTCAGTGTGACTGGAGCATAGTAAGCTAAGAAGAGACTGTTAGGAATTGATGTTGAGAGGCAGATTATCCAGGTCATGTAGGGGTTTGTTTGCAAACCAGGGTAAACAATTTGGATTGCATGCTAAGGAAAACGGCAAGCCACTGAAGGATTTTAAGCATGGCAGTGGCGTTATAAGAATTGCATTTTAAAAATATCACTCTAGCTACCGTGGGTAAGTGAGAGTAAGGCAAATGAAAGTAGAAATCAGTTAGGAAGGCATTACAAAAGTCTAAGCAGAATATGATGGTGACTTAGACCATAGTGTTGGTGGAAGAAATAAGAGGAAGTGGACATATTCAGAAGCTATTCTGGAAGCAGAGCTGAAAGAATGTGTTAATTGACTGAATTCAGAAAGTTGAGGAAGTAGGAGAAATCAAGGGTTATTCTGAAGTTTTGGACTTGAGCAGTTAGGTTAATGGTGGTACTATTTGTTGATATCTAAGAAAAACTAGGAGAGTTAGAGACTTAGAGGAAAATCAAAAGGTCTATTTTCATGTGCTAGATTGGAGCTGCCTACTTGGCATTCAAGTTGAGATACCGTGTAGGATTTGGATATGTCCCGATAAGTCAGCAACTCAATGGAGCTGTCAGGGAAGGATACAAATTTTGGGTCCTTGAAATATGTTTGTTATTTAAAACCATGTAGCAAAATGAAATCACCTAGGAAGCGAGTAGAGTAAGAATAGAAAAGTGGCCCAGGATTAAATTCTTGGGATACTCCATTTTCTAAAGGTCCAATAAAGGAGGAAAAGCCCAGAAAAGAGACTGGAAAGAATCAGCCAGTGAAATAGAAGGAAAAACAGAAGTATGTGATGTTATAGGAGCAGATAGAAGGAAGTGTTTCAATAAGTAGGGAGAAGCCAACTATGTCAAATGTTGCTGAGCAATTAAGAGGAAGATAATAAAGTGGTCATTGGATGTGACAAGGAATGTCAATAGCAAAATAATACATTTGACTTCCCTTTATGATCCTTATTAATACAGTCTGTGATTGCAAACTGTCAACAAATGTTATTGGAAAGTGCAATCAAGTTTGTAGTATTTATCGGCTTTGAAATTTGTTGTGCTTTTTGATTCACATTTATACCTAAATTTGCATTCACTTTACTAAATGAGTCCCCTAAATTTTAAAAGTTTCTGGATGCACAAATCCTGGATCTATACATGTTCATGATAGATAGATCGATAGATAGATCGATAGAGATAGATAGATGATAGATAGATAGATAGATAGATAGATAGATAGATAGATAGATACCATTTCTTTCAAGCATATTCAAAGACCATTTAAAATTTGATAACTTGGTCTAATTTAAAATTTTTGGTTGACCTCTCTTGGCAATCTGCTCTCCCTTCTGAGAGTGTACTTTATCTTCAAGTTTGACCACTCTTGGCAGTCTATTCTCCCATCTGTGACTGTACTTTCACTTTCAATAACTAGTTTGCTTATAAAATAAAATAAGATAAAATAAAATAAAATAAAATAAAATAAAATAAAATAAAATTCTTAACTCACACCCTTTGCCCTCTCTGCTCTGCCATTGGTGATCTACTGTCTTTTGGGAGACTATTAAGGATAGTCTGGTATTATTCTTTTGTGGATAATTATTATTAGGTTAATATATATATATTTTACTTTGGTGGGCTATAGAGGCCTGACAACTAGGATTCTTTGTGACATTTAATATTTTAACCTGATATGAATCTGGTTTTATTAAATGTTCATAGAACTTGTGAAATAAGAGAGAATGCTCTTATTTTCTAGATTCAATGCCTTTCTTGAGATCAGAAACATTTTTCTCACGTGTTTATCTTTAATATTGCTTCTGTTTCATATGTTCTCACTTGCCTTCTAGCTGTCTTTATTTGTAACTCCTATCTATTGGTCCTCTCTACTGTATTTACTATAACCACTTTTATTACTTTCATCTCTCTTTTTCTCTGTATTCTAGGAGTTTCTCAAGTTTATCTTATTTACTATTGGAATTTTCTGAGGTGTCAATTCCACACAGCTGTTTTTTTCCCCTGTGCTGTTCATCTCTGAACAGTCTTTCCTTTATATTTACAAAAATAGCAAGGGAGAATGTGATCAGAACTTGAATTTGGTCATAAAATATGACAGAGTTGCTGGCCCAGTACATTATATTCCTTCTCATCCCAATCTCCCCAAGGAGAGAGGTCTCAAAATTTATCTATGAAATTTATTCTAGTATTGACAATATATCAAGAAAGCACAGAAAGGGGGTAGATATGGGGGGGGTTGGAATACATTTCTGACTGATGTTGCATTAGGACCCTGGGCCTCTGACAGGCCTTAATACTCCACTTTCTATCTGTGAAGCCAGGGAAAGGCTTAAAAGGGTGGAAGTCTAGAAAGCAGAAAGGTAAAAACATTACTTAACACATAATCATGTTAGCATCACAGAATTCCTTAAAGATACAAAAAGGTAGACGGCACCAGACCTGCCTGCTCAATGACTCTAGCAGCAAGCTCGCTCATGGACATCACCAGATGACCTACCCAGAATCTCTGGAAAGGCTAACTGGTAAAGGGCTTTGCCTGCTGAAGTCAGTCTGGAAAGATTGGAAAAGGGGCCTACTTCCTTAAATGTGCAGACACAAACACAGGACTACAAGGATCATGAATAATCAAGGAAACATGACACTACTATAGGAAACTAATAAAACTCCAATTATTGATCAAAAGGCACCGAGTGGCTGAAAGGCTAAAAAACAAGACACAACTATATATGCTGCCTACAAAGGACTCATTTCGTATTTAAAGACACACATAGTCTCAAAGTGAGGGGATAGGAAAAAGTCCTCCATGCAAATGGAACACAAAGAGAGCAGGGGTAGCTATACTTATATCAGACAAAATAGACTTTAAATCAAACATGTAATAAGAGACAAAGAAGGTGATTATATAATGATAAAGGGGTCGATTCATCAAGAGGATATAACAATTGTAAATATATATGCACTTAACATTGGAGCATCTAAATATATTAAGCAAATATTAACAGACTTGAAGGGAGAAATAGATTACAAATGAACGGATAAAGAAAATGTGATATATATATATATATATATATATATATATATATATATGTATGTGTGTATATATATATATATGTATGTATATATAAAAAAAAAACTTTCCATTTATGACGACATAGATGGTTCTAGAAGTAATTATTCAGCCATATAAAAGTAGAAAATTGTCCTTTTGTGATAATGTGGATGTACTCTGAGGGTATAATGCTAAGTGAAATAAGTCAGAAAATGACAAATATTGCATGATCTTATATGTGGAATCTAATAAAACCAAACTCATAGAAACAGAGTAGAATGGTGGTTGTCTGGGGCTGGGCCTGGGGGAAATGGGACGATGTTGATCAAAGGTATAAAACTTTCAGCTATAAGATAAATAAACTCTGGAGATGTAATGTACAGCCTGGTGACTATAATGAACGATACTGTATTGTATACTTAAAAGTTAAGAGAGTAGATCTTAGTTTTTATCATCAAAAAAGAATAGTAATTAGATGAGGGGATTGAGTTGTTAAGTAACCTTACTGAGGTACTGAGGTAATCATTTATATATATGTGTGTGTGTGTGTGTGTGTGTGCGTGTGTGTGTAGTCAACACATTGTACGCCTAAAACTTATATTTATTACATGTCAATAATATCTCAATAAAGCTGAAAAAAATCTTCAAATGACAAAAAATGATAGTAATAGAAATAGAAATTATTCAGAGAACAGAAGGGGAGGAGTAGGAAGAGAAGAAATAGAGGAGGTGAAAGAAAAATAGGAAGAGAAAGAAGAAGAAAGGAATGAAAAGGAGCAGCAGATACAGAAACAGCATCAGTAGCCAGCACCTCCAATCTATGAGTGGGTGGAGACAGGGGCCAAAGAGGACTGGAGGGGATAAGTTGATAAAAGGAACGAAAACAAATTTTCTGGAGCTGAAGGACTTGAGTGTTCCCAATGCAGGAGCCCACTAAGTGCCCAGCACAGAATAAAGGTTAAAAGACCAACACTTCAACACATCATTGTGACATTTCCGAACCACCGAGATAATAAGAAGATGTCACAACTTTTAAGATAAAATGTTAGGTTACCTACAAAGGAATGATAAGCATACATACATTGGGTTTCTCATTATCAGTAGTAGATGATGAATGACAATGGAGCAATGCCTTCAAAACATTGGGTCAATTTTTAAGCTTGAACCCTATATATAGCTGAAGTATTTCTCAAGGTTAAAAAAGAATAAAATTAATTTTCAAACATGCCAAAACTTATGTTCTTCTTATAAAGCTAACAGAAAATATATAAAGGAGTAAGTAGACAGAGGAAAACATGGAGTCAAGAGACGATGTAATCCACCCAAGTAAGCAGTGAAGAGATGTTCCAGGATCACAGCTGTGCACTAGGCTCACCAAGCATCATCTTACCAAATGAGTAGTTCAGAAATATTGTCTGAAGTTGTTTGAATGTGCAATAAAATTGTTACATTCCTTAAACTTACAAGATAATCAAGAGAAGAGAAGCAAAACTGTGAAAAAAATAACCATAGTCAGGGAAGGTTGGGGAGCAGTAAGAAAAGATGTATGATGTACAACACCAATAAATTGAGAAACAATGATGTATATAAATTATTTAGAAATTTATCTGTAACCAGAAGTAACAGTAAAAAGAGCTAAGAAGTGCATTCCTCTAAGGAACAGGGTTGATGTTTGAGAGATGAGGAGCAAGGCAATGTTGCTTTTCATTTTAAGCTGATAATTTGGTGATGGATGAACCGGATCAGAGTCAAGGAGACCAGTCAGAGGGTACTGCAATTGTTGTGCCAGGAAATATGGAGACCTTGAAGCAGAGCATTAGCTGTGGACATGGAAGAGATGACTTTGAGAGAACCTACTGGTGAGTGACTGGTGTATGATTTGAAAATGACTCCAGTGTTTCCAGATAAAGTGATTTTAATTAAGAAGGAAGATTTCTATGTAGTCAACAGTTTTATTTTCTTTTTGAGTACAGCCCTCTTATGCAAATGCAAAAATAGCTACACCAAATGGAGACCTCATTGATCCATGTTAATTAATTATTGATATTTTCCAACATATTGTTTACATTCAGTAGCATCAGATTGTATAACTCAAAAATTCCATGGGTGCTCAGAGCTTAAATCACTCCAAGTGGAATGGGGAAATAAAAAGAAATCGACTTGATAGAATTGGAGAAAGAACCTTTTTTCATGGGGTGCAGAGTAGGGATAAAATCAGCTTGGCTTTATCTATGTGTCCAAAAATAATCAGTATTGTAAGGGAAAAAAGTGTTTTTTAAATGGGAATTTCAGCTTAACTTGTCTTTAAAATCTGTCTATCGACTTCAGTAACCATTGATGTTCCACACCTCTATGATCAACAGACCAATAATGAAGCAATGGTAGGAAAATTGATGGTGTTATGACATTTTTGTGCTCAAATTAAATACTGTAGCTTATGTCTGGAATTACAATATTTAGAAAGGACAACACCAGAAAGGATGGAGCAGAAATCACCACAGAAAGCTATGTAATCAGTATTTGGCATGAGTGAGGAAGAAGTCCCACAGAGCAGCCACTCCAAGAGAGGCCGAATGAAAAGTCATTGGCTCAGACGATGATTATGTCATCAGATAGGTTAGCTGATCATTTGTGCAAAGTGCTGAGGAAGCTCCTTAAACTAGGATAGTTAACAACGTTTACTTCTTTCTGTCTGATAGACAAGGTATGAAGTACCTTCTCACTAATAGATGACCATAAAAAGAGATAAAGAGAAATCTGGGCTTCAAGTTTTAAAAGATGGATTAGGACACATCTACTCTTTCCTCCTAAGGTCCTCTTGACATTATTGAAAATAATTTTGGGAGGTGAGAGGAAGCTATTGCAGTGCCAGAGAAATCAGAAAAGCAGCAGGTGCAAGACTAGAGATTTTAAAGAAATCCTAAATGGTAGAAAGATAGTAGAATGCAAATGATATGGGATTGATTGAGTAAACAAGATTGAAAACTCTAGCCCGAGTAGTATAGGGAAAAGAGGAAATAGCCGTAATGACAATAATTATGAAATGGAGTGTGTTTGGAATAGCTAAGCCAGTCTACTACTTTCTTCCAGTCCTTACCCAGTATGCTGGTGTACAGGGTGCAGGCTCTCAGAGCCCTGAGACTCCCCTCCAAATTAGGAAAGCAGTTTGCTTGGAGAGGAGTCTTGGTGTAGGTGTTTGAGCCTGAGAGAGAAGAGTTTGAGATTAACTCTGAATCGGCATTTGAAACACTGAGAGGGGACAAAAATAAATGAAAAGACAAAATGAAAACAAACAACAAAACAATAAAAAGCTCCATTCAGAAGTGCAATACTCTAAGATCTTCCCTTCCCCCTGGAGAGGAAGATGGTCCTTCTTTTCACACCTATGGGGGCATTCGTAATATTTGTCAGTAGAGTCTTTGAAAACCAAGCAAAGGAGATGGGCATTTTAAAAAGAGCTGTTAGAATCAGGGTGCTACAGAAAGTTTACTCTGGGCAGGAGAGACCATGGGCTACTTAAGAAGAGGCTGATAAATGGCCAGGATGGGAGTTAACCTAGACAAGTCTATCATATGGTCCTTTGTCGTACACATCCATGCCTATAACAAATACACAGGACATACAAGTCAGGACCAAATGGTTGGCAACCTGAGTACTCATTATCTTTAGATTGGGGGTCCCCTTCACCTCTTTGCTCTTTGTCATCGATAAGCTCAAGTTTGTGTTTTAAATATATGATATAAAGGATAAATGATTATTCTTGCTCGAAATTTAATTTGAATAGCACAATGCTCAAAAATTCCTCTTACAATTTTCTTTTCCTGATAATGAATGTGGTCCAATGACCTTTTTTTTTTCTCCTTGAAGCATACTTTATTTCTGGAAATGCAGATAAAGCGCAATGCAGGGAAACTCAATCCTCTTTTTTTTTTACTTTAAGATAAGGAGTTCAGTAATCAGGAGTTACCTGTCATGGCACATGTAAACATTGGCAGCTCAGGGTTAAAGAGTCAAAGGAGTGAATGTGGAAGGCTTTCTTCTCTCCTCTCTCTGGAACTTCTCCAGGGAGTTCACACTTCTCCTGGGAATACAGGGAAGGCTGGGTGTCAAGATTTGATAGATAAGAAGAGCTTATGGTTATTTATAAAATCCATTTGTATAAAATAGTGTCTGGGGTGTTCGGGTATATGTATTTCCTGTGAGTTCTGCTTCTGCAGCTGTAGCTTAGCATAAAGGTGAAGTGCTGAATAGCACACATGCTGAATGTCTAGGTCAGCTAGCAATGATTAGCCCTGCTTTTTCATGAAAACTTGCATGCAAATAATCAAGTGCCTTATGAGTAATCCACAGGGTCGAAGAGGGAAATATCACCTCCAGCAATGATTGGGGACTGCTTTATGTAATGGGGCCTGGATTTAAACAGGACCTGTCACAATGAGTAAATTTCAATCCCTAGCTCTCAAACATAGTAGTCAGTTGAAAACACCTACAGCATTCTTCATTCAAAAGCATGTTCAATATGCGTTGGCTGATCTTCACCCTTTGAAGGTAAATTTTCAGCAAAATCCAGATAATATTAGAAACTAAATCTGATTTTAAAAATTGAATGATCAACTTGAGTATTATTTTTTGAATCAAAAGAAATGTCTGATGAGAAAATAATTGAAGTAGTTTCATCTGTTCCTAGAAAAAACAGTTGGGAAGGTGACTGCAAAGTAGAATGGCTCAACATGGCCAGAAGAAGTGTATGGTATCCATGAGGAATAAAGTAGAAAGATTTGCACAATTTGGGACAAAGTGGTCCTTGTCAATTGTCACTCCCAAGGACAGAAACACGTTATGGTGCTTTATTGGTCACCTACGAACAAGTGAAATGGACTCATAAAAGAGGAGGGATCTCAGAATACTGGTAGGCAAGGGAGGTGGAGTGTACATGCATTTTAGGCCCCAAGGGCAAGACTCACATATCAGAGATAAAGTCCAAAAAGATTTATGGAAAATTTAACACAGTTACAAGCTGAGGATTATACTAGGTGAAAAATCAAGAAATAATTGTATAGTGTATGATTTCAACTACAATAAATATTATGCATGGAAAAATCTGTCTGCCTGTCTATCTATCTGTCCGAAATAATGACATGTCTACAATATTGCTGAATTTCACAGGTACTCCCACAGTTCTACAAACTGTTGGTGGTCCCAGATGCCTGGAAAGATTGAGACAAAATCACCATAATGTTAACTGGGTGCGATTATGCACAGAAGGAAAGGAAGAAGATTGTACACCAAATCTGGGCAAAAAAAAAAGGATTATACAGATGTTCCTGCCCATAAATGCCTGGGGTATCAAGCTCTTTGGCCCTCTGATCTAGGAGAATTAAAGGTCTTGCAGAATGCCTTCAGTCATTATTGAAATGTTTCCACCTGTCCCTGTCGAATCCTGGTGATGAGAGAAGTAAAATAAATCAAGTTGTGAACATCTGTGATGGACTAAGACAGAGCACAATATGACAGTTCTAGTTACTTGAATTAAAAAGCCTCATTACTGGGTTGTCATATTGAAAGAAGAAATGCCAAATGCTTAAGTGAACTTGCCTGGAGTTACAATCCAAACCATTAAGAAGAAATTAATTAAAGATGTCTCGAAAATTTGCAGCTATTTTGGTTGATGTTCATTATTTGAAATGGTACAAATATTAATGGAATTTTATTTTCACTTCCATAATTAGTGTTTGAAGAACATCTCCGAATCGGAGTCTCTTGCTATCTATTCCTTTCTCACTGGCTGCTGTAGTAAACACTGTCAGCTTCCTACCCAACAGTCTTGCCTCTCTCTTGTTCCTTGGGAATACAACCCAGGTTTTGTTCAATCTCCTCTGAATTGCAATGTCTTTCCCCACACTTAAGTAATGAGTTTTGATTGGACTTTCTTTTTTTCCTTCTTTCTTTTTTTTTTTTTTTTTTTTTTAGGCAAGGTAACCCTTGGTTGACCTCACAGATTGCAAGGACCTTGTCAGCTTACAATCCCTTATTTTTTTAATTTTTTATGCCTACAGCACCTGGTCTTCCTAGGTGGTCTCCCATCCAAGTCCTAACCAGGCCCGACCCTACTTAGCTTCCAAAATCAGATGGGATCGGGCTTGTTTAGGGTGGCATATTGATTGGACTTTCTAAATCGAGCATTTCTCTTGGTAAATGCTTGGTTTGGCTTAAGAAAGTTATGTAATTCTGGCCAATGAGACTTTAGTGGAAATCTGATGGAGGCTTCTGAGAAGGTTTCCTTTGTTCTTAAAAAAGAACTTAAGACAGATATAGACTTTTGTTTTGAGAATTAAATAATTAAATGAGCTAATGGATATAAATAGCTTATAACAGTAACTGGAACACAGTCAATAATTGACTGGCATATAACAACTCAATAATTGTTAAGTGTCATTGTTGTATTGTTGCTGTTGCTATTATTATAAATATGTAGCAATGTAGAGTGGCTATGATACCCTAGATATGGTATAAGATGTGTACACTATATTTCTATCATTGTAGCTAAAACAAGGACTAGCCTACAGTGAAAGCACATAGCCTCAGGAAGAGTTTTGACAAAACTAAGATCTCCAAGAATTTTCAACTTAATTCTGCAGAAGCTGGCTCAGAGCTAATGGGATATAGGTATGGAGCAATATTATTCATTATACTATAGTCACGGGGAGAGCTCTGAAGCTCCCTCAGTAGGAAGAAAGAATCTCATAAAACTCCTGTTTATTTTTCTTTATTCTCCATTTGCTACTCCATTCCAACTCCCCAAACCAAATCTTTCTACACCTATAACTTATGTATTATGTGTTGGTCATATGGTAATAACAAGATTACAAGAGCTGAAATCATAAAATAATATATTCTAGAAAATGAAAAACTCAAATTGAATGTAGAAACATTTCAATTTCCAGATGATTTTTATTTTCATTCACTTAACTCTAATGTGAATACTAATGAAAGGTTTAGAAATACTGGCATATACAGGACACAAATGACATTTCCTCTCTGAACTCTTAAGCAAGGCATTAAAGAATAACAAGTATGAATATTAAGTATTTTAGTTTTATATCTCATGTATATATTCCAAAAGTAGCACTTAATGTAAACAATAATCATTAATGAACAACAACAAAAAACTTTCAGTACCAGAAAATAATATAATGCCACACTACTCCACAACTTGAAAGATTAAACTGAGGTCAAAATATTAAGACATTGCATATACATTTGTGCCAGCATTTGTAAATTTGTACCTTTCTTCATTCTTTTACTAGACAAAAATCAAAGTGTTTCAGAGGATGTCAGGGGTGCTGTTGATAAGGTTCCATTTTCCACTAGGTAGAAGATTGGTCCAGATGATGCTAGGAAGTATCTGAACTAACCCAAGTTGCTATCTAGATACTAAGCATTAGAATATTGGCGTGGCAACTTTCTCTATAGTCTTGTGCAAGTCTTCCCTCACAAGCATACCTCAGTTTCCACTTCTGTAAAATAAGATACTGAACCTGAAGATCTCTTCCAGATCTAAGATCTGAAAACTCTCTTCACAAATTGTGGCAGAGACAAATTCCACAATCTCCCTCTCTCTCCCATCTGCATGCCTGGAAGTGAAGTGATCCAAGATGATGGAAGAAGCTCAGTCCCCAAGTTCATGGTTGGCAGTAGGGCTACCCAAGAGAGCATCCTAACCAGAAAAATCCACATAGATTTTAAACAAGTGAGAAATAAACTTATATTGAGTTAAGGTGTCATAAATTCCAAGAGGTATGCTACTGCCAAAATGAACATTAGCTTGACTAATACAAACACAGACACATACATAATACACAAAGTCAGATCTACTATCACAAACGCTGACATTAAAAGTCTGAGCATTGGTCAGAATATTTCCCTTGGCTGTAATTGTGGATATTAATAAGTCCAACAAGCCTCTGGGAATAGATAAAGGTAAGGTAATAGCACAAATGAAAAACAGTGTCTAGATACTTCGTAACAGAGCTATCAAGAAATTTAAAAATGCTTTCGACACAGTAAATCATATAAATTCTAATGAAAGCACATACAATTAGAGCATTTTCTACTTTAAAACTATGTGTCCTTCGGTTTAATAATGTAGATTGTCAATTTTGCAATATATACATGTATCAAATCATCACTTTGTACATCTCAAACTTATACAATGTTATGTCAATTATATCTCAATAAAGCTGGAAAAATATAGTTTAGATTGTCTTAAAATATAAACTACAATCTAAAAATGTATATATTTATAAATTTCTAATAGATCACGAACTTAAAAATTATAAGCTCTGACAAAATTTCCTACAAATTTGTTCTCAGATGTATTCTTTTATATATAGGGATGTCAGAATATTAGGCTTTTTGTATCTTTCCTGCTTTTCATTATTTTTAAATACAATATTCTGCCTTAAGGGTATTTAGAAGTACCTTTTTTATATCATTTATAACCATTATGAACATTAAATAAATTCTGAAAAATAACTTTTAAACATTACTTTATAATCTCAATGTTTAGATAACAAAAATGGAAATAATTGAGAAATAAAATTGAGTAGTATTTATTGTATGAAATAATATTTCAACCATTCGTAGAATAACCCCAGAAAATGAACTAAATCTAAAGCTGGGGGGTTGACAAAATGGTGATTTATTGTTTTCTCTCTTTCTCCCTCTGTTTTTGCATATTTGGACATTTTTTGCAAAATCTTTTTTAAAGGGTATGGGGCATAAAACAAGCCCCACAAAGGTGTCCACATCCTAATTCCCAGAACTTGTGACTATGTTAAGGTCATATGGCAAAAGGGAATAAAAGTTGTAGGTGGAAGTAAGGTTGCTGACCACCTGGTCTTAAGATGGGGAGGTCATCTTGGATTATCTGGGTGGGTCTAATGTAATCCCAAAGGTCTTTATGAGAACAACAGGGAAGTAGGACAGTGAGAGTCAGGGAAGGAGATGTGATGTTGGAAGCACAGTTATAATGGTTCAATATGAGTACAATTTGATCACGCATTGCTAGTTTTGAAGATGTAGATGAGCCAAAGAATGTAGGTGGCCCCTAGAACCTGGAAAAGGCAAGAAAATGGATTCTGTGCTAGCTCCTCCAAAAAGAATGCAGCCCGGTCAACATCTTGATATTAGCCCAGTTAAACCCATTTCAGACTTATGGCTTACAGAACCATAAGATAATCAATTTGTGCCGTTTAAGCCAAGTTTGTTCTAAATGTGTTACATCAACAACAGGTAACTAATACAGGGAGAAACATTCATCCTTCCCCATTCCTCCCACTCACTTGTGGAGGGGTGCAGTATGCAGAATAATGGCCTTCCAAAGATTTCCATGCTCTAATCCTTAGAAACTGTGAATATGTTATGTTATGGCAAAGTGGGGATTAAGGTTGTTTAATCAACTGACCTGGAGATGGGGAGATCATCCTGGATTATCTGGGTGGGTCTGAAGTCATCATAAGAGTCCTGAAAAGTAGAAGTGAAAGGCAGAAGAGAGGTAAGAGTTAGTAAGACTTGACAGCGCTGTGCTGTTGGCTTTGAAAATGGAGAAAAGACTCATGGGCCAAGGAATATGGGCAGCCTCTAGAAGCTGAGAAAGTCAAGGAAACAGATTCTCTCCTAAAGCCTCCAGAAAGAACAAAGCCCTGCTGACATCTTGATTTTAGCTCATTGAGACCCATTTAAGATTTCCAGTTATCTGTAACATAACAAATTTGTGTTGTTTTAAGCAATACAGTAATTTGTTATAGCAGCGTTAGAAAACTAATATAAAAAATTTTTTTGTTGAATATGTCTCTGTGCTTAGCACTTAGAGACATACCAAAAATGCTTTGGTCCCTGTCTTTGAGTTGCTTACCATCTGCTTGACAAGACAAAGGAATGTCTAGGGGGTAATAACAGATGACAGAGAGTTTAGAGCTAAAGTGAGGGATACAGAGGATAAGTGCTTCTGGAATTCTGACCACATAAATGGACATAAATCACTGGACCTAGATTGTTCTTAACAAAGAATTCTGTAGGTATAGGAGGGTGGCACTGGATAACTGCTGACACAGTGGGTTATCCGTCATTGTACTGTACTGCCCAGAATGTTACAAACGAGATCTCTGGGCATCCGAAGGGAGCCTGAGGTGATGGGTGGCTCTCATCTCCACACTGACGTGCTGTCATACAGAAAAGAATCACTAAACACCACATAATGTGGGCTAATAATCCATTAGCCCACACATAAGAAACCCTTCCAGCCCCAAAACATCCCAGCTGAAGTTATTGCCATACTGCTTGTAGAATTCATCTATATCATCACTCGTTCCCTCCTTCCAGCCCACCCCTCCTATTTTCAAGCTAACTGATACTTGCATTCACCTTCTCCAAGCTCTCACCATTTGTCTCTTCACTTCAGAACTTAGCCATGAGAACTTGGATGACTAAACCTTTCTATGCCTCAGGTTCCTAATCTGTAAAATGTGAATGATAACAGGACCTATACCACAGGGTAGTTAGCTGTGAGGATTAAATGAGACACTGTAAGTAAACTGCTTAGAAGAGTGCCTGGTAAGTCCTCAAAGTACGGTATGATTATTATCATTCTTTGGGACCAACTTACTTGATCATAAGTTGAACAACCATATTTCCACTTTGCACAGGACAGCCCAGGTTTACACATCCTGTCACAGATCAATTATTAACAGCACCCCTTGTCGCTCACAAAAATGTCCTTAAGTGGAACAAGGCAAGAAGCCAATTGTTAAAATTCAGTTATCAGATTGGTAGCAATAGAAAAGCTGACTTATAGTAAAACATCTGGCTCATTTGTAAATGTTCCCTGCCTAAGGAGCAGGATTTGTGCTAGGACCAGAGCTGGGACTGAGTCCCTGGAACAGGCCAAAGGTATAGAAAAGGCTGTGGACAGAAGACTTCACACACATGTTATATTTCTCTTCTCCTTGAACAATTTCTTCTTCATGCTCCCTAATCCAGGTAGAAAGCAGAGATTAGAAAGAGCCAATTCTACCACCATTTGATTTTTTTCAAGCAGGCATTTTTGTCTGTCTCCCTAGAAAGAACAAAGTCAAATCCTTTTGATATTGAATTGCCTCGATACTTTAAAGCCCCAGAGCTGTGATTATGGTCTGAAAATAGCTCTTGACATAAAACAAAGATTAAAGATTCAGGTAAGTTTAAAGATGGGTTCTCCTTAGTTCTAAAGAGGCTAAAATCAAGGTTAGACCAAGCATCAATTTATTATAGGCATAATATAAGTAATTGTATGTGAACATTTTTTTCTTTATAATAGCTTTTCCTTTAGAACAACCTCTTTCAATCTTTACGTTCATGATTTTATATGTATATGGATACACAGAGAGAGAGAGAGAGAGAGAGAGAGAGAGAGAGAGAGAGAGAGAGAGAGAGAGAGAGAGAGAGATCTGTAGGTATTGACATGGAAGAATGTCTATATACATGCTGCAATGCAGAAAATAAGTGTAAAAAAATAAAAATAAAAATATGGAACATACATGTCTATATATACTTAATGAAGAACATAAAAAAAATATTTCTGGGGAGCGAGAAAGGATTAATGAGAGGTAGGTAAATTTTACATTTTACTATATAGTCAATATGCTTCTGTATCATTTTACTTTTTTAAACAATAAGCATATGCTAACTTTTGTAAGTAAAAAAATTCATACCAAAAAATTATCATTTTGAGTTTTGAGCATAATTAGGTTTCCAAAGCATGCAAATATCCCTTTTAAGACTATGTATTAATAGTGAAGACAGTTGGACCACAAAACAAAGATTTTAATTTGACATTAATTGTTAATTGGAGGCCAAAATAACTAACAGGAAATAAACAGCCTCTTGAAAGCATAACAGCCCCACATTGCAACTTCTATACTCAAGAAACCCATTCATTTCTTAAAACCTATAGGATTGTGGAAGGTAGAATTCTAAAACACCCCTTTGGTCTATAAACCCTGCATAATACTTTCCCTTTGAGTATGGTTAGGACTTGTAAATATAATGGAATTTCACTCACATTGAGTATATGAGTACATGATTCATATGGCAAAGGTGAAAAAACTTTGAAGATCTTTATTAAGGTCTGTATTAAGTTGCCTTTAAGAAAACAGGAGATTTTCCTGAGTGGGCCTGACATAATCAGGGGAGCCCCTTAAAACTAAGACTAAAGTTCAGAGACAGGAGTAGCAGCAATAAATACTTTCCTATTGACCTTGAAGAAGCCAACTTCCATGTTACACAGAGGGTCATGTCACATGGAGTGGCAGGCAGACTCTAAATGGCATGCAGACAGAGGCTGAGCCTCAAGAAATTGAATTCTGGCTTCTGGTTAAGATAGCGGAGTAGGTAAATGCTGTGCTGGCCTCCTTTCACTACTACATCAAAACTACAACTAAAGTACAGAACAACTATCATTAGGAGGTGCCTGAAGTCTAGCGGAACAGAGTCCTATAACTAATGACATACAGAAGAAACCATCTTGAGACTGGTAGGAGGGGCTGAGATACGAAACGAGCTGGTCCCATACAAATGTGTGGTAGCTGAAAGTCAGGAGGGATATTTTGACTGCGGAGGTCCCCCATGAGGAGTGAGGGGTCTCAGCCCCAAACTGAGTTCTGCAGCCCATGGTTCCAATGCTGAGAATAGAACTTCCCACACCTTCTGGCTGTGAAAACAAATGAAGGTTGAGGTTGAATGAGACAGAGGGCTGCTAGAGTCCCAGGAATTCTGTCTAAAAGGCCCATGTGTGGATTTACTCACTCTGAGATCAAGTGCTGGAGCAGTGTTTTGAAAGTCACCAGGGACATATGGGGAGGAATTAAGTTGTCTGGCTTCAGGGTGAGGGCTGGAGGGTCAGCTTTCTCCCAAAAAGAAGTGCTGGCAGAGGGCAATGTTCCTTTGTTGAGCCCTTCCCCAACCCAGTGTGTAGACACTTGTGGGTGTCCAACTTACAGGTCCACCCAAGCCAACAAACAGGCTATCTTGACTGATACTGTGGACTTTCCTAAAATCTCTAAAAAATCCTAAACAAGCAGCACCTGACCTCGGCATGCCCCATACTGCTTGCTGAGTGGCCCCAAATCAGGCAATAGCAGCAACCAGCCTCAGTTAGCAGCTTAGCCTCTCCCAGGCACCTCTAAGCTCAGCACAAGTGGCAACCATTTGCAGATTACTTTGTAGCTCACACCAATGGCTCGGGGAAGGGCACAGGCAGTGGCCTTCAACATAGGCTTGGCCTGCAACAGAGGCCCAACCAAAAGGCAACAGAGCCAACACACCTGGTAGCCAGCTTCAGATCACACCAGAGCACCACCTAACCACCTCCACAAATGATACACCCAAAGGACAGACTCAGCAGGCACCAGAGCCTTGCTAAAGCGAATCCTGCTCCATTAGGTCAGTCCCTGCACAACAGCTCCTCCACCACAGTCACAGACAGTCCTCGCATCAATCAGCCCAAAGGTCAATCCCTGCCATTGAGGAGCAAATAGTGATGAAGGTTCAACTACAGTAGGAGGGCACACATAACCCACATAAGGCACCTGGAGCACCTGGCTCAGGTTGTGAGGATGACTGTGCCGCTGGGCCCCACAGGAGACCTACCACATAAGGCTACTCTGATAAGACTGGGAGACATAGCAGCTCTACTTTATGCATGGAAACAAACACAGAAAGGCAGCCAAAATGAGAGGACAAAGAAACAAGCCCCAAATGAAAGAAAAGAACAAAGCTCCAGAAAAAGAACTAAACAAAATGGAGAAAGCAATCTACCAGATGTAGAGTTCAAACATTAGAGGGAATTAATGGAGATTAGATGAAGCGGAGAACTGAATCAGAGATTTGGAAGATAAGGTAGCAGAAAACACCCAATCAGAACAGCAACAAGAAAAAAAGAATCCCTCCCCCCACAAAAAAATGAGGATAGTTTAAGGGGCCCCTGAGACAACATCCAGCATAGCAACATTTGCATCATAGGGGTACCAGAAGTTGAAGAGAGACAGCAAGGAATTAAAGAGATGATAGAAAATTTCCTTAACCTGGAGAAGGAAATATACATACGACCCAAGGAAAAGCAGAATTCCAAAAAAGATAAACCCAAAGAGCCTACACCAAGGCACATCATAATTAAAATTATATAGGTAAAGACAAAAGTTAAAGTTGAAGAGAGAATCTTAAAAGCAGCAAGAGAAAAGCAGTTACCTACCTACTGGGGAGCTCCCATAAGACTGTCAGTTTATTTCTCTTTGCAGGCCAGAAGGGATTGGCACAAAATATTAAAAGTGATAAAAAACAAGGACCTAAAACCAAGATTACTCTATCCAGCAATGGTATTATTTATAATCATAGGACAGGTAAAGAGCTTCACAGACAAGAAAAAGCTAAAGGAGTTCAACACCAAACCAGTATTACAAGAAATGTTAGAGGGACTTCTTTAAGAAAAAAAATAGAAAAAAAGATAAAAAATATAAATAATAAAATGCCAATAACTGCATGCCTATCAATAATTACTTTAAGTGTAAGTGGATTAAATGCTCCAATCAAAAGATAGGGTGGCTGAATTGATAATAATACCCTTATATATGCTGCCTACGAGAGACTCGCTTCAAATGAAAACACATACAGACTGAAGGTGAAAGGATGGTAAAAGATATTTCATGAAAATGGAAATGAAAAAAAAAAATCTGGGGTAGCAATACTTATACCAGACAAAATTGACTTTAAAACAAAGGTTATAATAAGAGACAAAAAGGACCTACTTCTGAGTATTTATCTGAAGAAACTCAAAACACTACTTTGTGGGG
This sequence comes from Pteropus vampyrus, assembly GCF_000151845.1. Classification (NCBI taxonomy): domain Eukaryota; kingdom Metazoa; phylum Chordata; class Mammalia; order Chiroptera; family Pteropodidae; genus Pteropus; species Pteropus vampyrus. Next base: position 78,162 of record NW_011889715.1, read on the forward strand.
ACATGTACATGTACATGTTCATTGAAATGTTGTTTGCAATAGCCAAGACATGGAAGCAACCTGGGTATCCATCATGAATTAATAGATAAAGAAGTGGCACATATATATAACAGAATACTACTCAGCCAAAAAAGGAATGAAATCTTACCACTTGTGAAAACATGGATGGACCTAGAGGGTATTATGCTAAGTGAAATAAGACAGACAGAGAAAGACAAATGTTATATGATTTAACTTACATGTGGAATCTAAAGAGTAAAATAAATGAATAAACAAAACATAAAAACTTATAGATACAGAGAACAAACTGAGGGTTGCCAAATGTGGGGAGGGGGTGTTTGAGAGGATGGTTGGAAAAGGGAAAAGGATGAAGAAGTACAAATTGGTAGTTACAAAATAGTCACAGGGATGTAAAGTACAGCATAGGGAATATAGTCAATAATATTGTAATAACTATGTATAGTGTTAGATTGGTACTAGACTTACCAGGGTGATCACATCGTAAGTTATATAAATGTCTAATCACTATGTAATATTGCATGTCAACTGTAATTTAAAAATTAAAAAATATTTTTAATAAACATTTTGTGCAATCTGCAGCCATTTAGGGAGTACTCACATTTTATGCCGATCTAGTGGGTGTCTAGTAAAGAGAGATCCAAAGGCTGTCACAGACAATACAGTGTCCCTGGAAAGAAGAAAAATTTTAGAAACATGTCAGACATTAATAAACTATCAAAGCCACAGAAAACTAATTTGGGTTGAATTTTTTATGATAATTATTTTAAAAAGATTTTCATGTTTGCAACTTTTATGCACTTTGTAAAATAAAATGTCCCAATGTGTAAATGGAAATTTTAGCATCTTGTCATTACTTTGACCACATTTTCCAATAATTACAACATAAGACAGTCTGTATCATGCACTTTTACGGAAAGGCACTATGTCGATTTGCAGGACTATAAACATGAATGAGAAACAGTCCTTACCTTCAGGGGAAACACACAAACATATAAACAACTAGAATGTAAGTACAACTGTTACGTAGAACATAAACAATATGCGGGACAGTGCAGTTCTAGAGTTAGGCCATCTAGGTCCAACTCTCAGCTTCACTACCTAGCTCTATGACCTTGCACAAGTTCCTTTGCATCTCTGTGCCTCAGTTTTTTAATAACTCGATCTACTCCATAAGGTGGTTGTGAGCATTAAATGAGTTACTACTTGTGAAATATTCAAAACAGGGCTTTGTATATAGTAAATATTATATATTTGCTAAATGAATAAACAAGAACAGAAGAGCAATTAATTCTGATCAATAACGGCTTATCTAATTCTTAAAGCACTTCAAGCAATAGTTCTATGAACATTTCATACTTTATTTCATCTAAATTTCAGAAAAACTCTATGAAGTAGATACTTTTCTAATTCCCATTTTACAGGTAAACAAACTGAGGATTGCGGATATCAAATAACTTTCACAAGTAAATTGTGGAGCTCGAGTTCAAACCTAGATAGTCAGAACCCTGACCGGAAAAACATGTGCAGGGAAAATGAAATTTTAGTTGGAACTAGAATGAGCAGTGTTGATTGGCAAACAGCTGAGGAATTCCCAACAGAGGAAATGGCATCAACAGAAGGCATGGAAGCTTGGGATGTGTTCCTGTAATGCATAGCTGGCACCACCATACCTCTTCAGTACTTATATAAATCCTGTCCTGCATGTACCTGTTCTATAAGCAAAGGAAAATATGAAGAGTACCTTTCAATAATCCCAGAGCTCATTGTTTCCTCATTAAATAAAGCCTTGCTTTTTTTTCCAGCCAATTCTGTGTTTAAACGAATTTGTGCCATTTGTTCATGTGTTTCTGATATCCGAGTCTGAAAAAAAAAAAAAAACATATATAAGAAAAATAAATTAATCGTAAAAAATGTTCAGTTACCAAAATATATTTCTGTTGAACTTTATTCTGATTTTCATTGTTGACTCAATTGGCATTAAAAAATCAGTGATGTCTCATAGTAGTTAACTATTTCATCATGTAAAAATGGCAATTCCTTACTATGTGTTGTTGGAAAAGAAAAATCAAATTAGTTGTTTCAAAAAAGAAAAAGAAACTGAATTCTGCCAGTGACTAACAAGCTTGGAAGAGAATCCCAAGCCTCAGATGAGATTGCAGCTCTAGCTGACAATCTGATTGCACCCTAGCGAGACCCTGAGCAGAAGACCCAGCTAAGCCATGCGTGGACTCCTGACCCATGTAAACTGTGAGACATTAACTGTGTGTTGTTTTAAGTTGCTAATTTTCTGAGAGTTTGTTATACAGCAATAGAAAACTAATACAGGGATTAAGCCCAATTCTCTGCTTGGCATTTAAGATCAGCCTCTATTTCATGTTTTTTGCAAAATTATCTTCCACTGTTCTTTGTTCTAGCCCAAGACAACTCTCTATGCAAGGCCTCATAAATAAGTAGCTGACATGCTATCATTACCCCAAGAAGAGATAGCAGAGAGAAACGGTTAAATGCATGGACAACAAACAAGTGCTGTCCACCAGAAAGCTGTACTATGATAAAATTGTTCTCTATATCTGTGCTGTCTTCTATGGAAGCCACCAGCTACAGGTGGCTATTGAACACTTGAAATGTGGTTAGTGCTACTGAGAAACTCAATTTTAATTCTATTCAATTTTAATGCATATAAATTTAAATAGCCACCAGTGGCTACCAGATTGGACAGTGCCGTTCTAGAGTTAGGCCATTTAAGTCCAACTCTCATGTCCACTTCTTAGCTCTAAGACCTTGCACAAGTTCCTTCTCTTCATACCTCAGTTTTTTAATAATTTGATCTACCTCATAAGGTGGTTGTGAGCAGCATTAAATGAGTTACTACACGTGAAGTATTCAAAATAGGGCTTTGTATATAGTAAGCATTATATATGTTTGTCAAACGAATACGTAGATTCTACTACCCTTTTACCCCCATCTCAATCCTACCCATTTATTTTTTAAACCCTAGAGCTTTCCCCCTCTTACACGAAACCTTTGGGATAACTCTCAAACCACGCAATACTTACTGGCTGTCAAATTAATTAGGCACCTAATTGCATACTGCCTTAAATTGTTATTGAAATATGTGTGGGTGTATTTTCTGTCTTTCTCCAAGGGTAAATGGTCCTCAGTGGAAATTGCTATATCACATGTGCCTTTTTGTATCCCTCATAGTGCTGAATACACATCAGTTTATCTAAAAGACATTCAATCAATACTTGTTGACATTTGTATAAGGCCTTGAAATAGAGATGGAAAAGGCAGAGACAATTACCAGAAATACTACTAATACATTTCTGCCTAAGGTGCCACTAGACTCGAATAACATAGAATCTTTAAAAACATACTGCCAAAAGTCTAGCTGTCAAGACTCGAGAGAGAGGAAGAAATTAGAATCCTGGGCTGAGAAGTTTGTAAAGAAGAGGATACCAATGACCCTGAGAAGGAATTAGTACCCAGGTAGTACACAAACACTCTCTCAAAGCAAGCACAGCCCATAATATACCCAGAGAGGGTTGTATCATTATATGCTATGGGCACTGGAGGCTTCTCAGATGACAAAGATCCAGCCTTCTTCCCTGAAGATTAGAGACGGTCAGTCCAAAGAGGTTTTGACCCTTTACATCCTAGGATGCTGACTTTGCTGTAAACTCCTGGAGCAGCCTCAAGACTCATAGAAACTAGTGCTGTTGAAAACAACCCTAATCCCAAAGTCTGACTCCTGGCCTACTTCATTCCTGCCTTATGCTCAATATGACAGTCTCCTGTCCACTGATCCTGCCCAGACTTTTATTTGGGATCAGGTCTCGATCTGCCAAATCATTTGAAACTGCTTTACTTCCTGCCTAAGAATGAGATTTCGGTTCGATTACTATCAGGACCTGTGCCCCTACTAACTCTCTCTATATGACTGCACCTCTAGCTTAAGCTCTGTCTATACTATGTCTCCAAGCAGCCTGACCATCTCCCACTTAAATCTTCTTTAACTTGGTAGGCCGTTGTGCTGCCTTACACTAGACATATAACTCTAGGGGCTTCCTGGACATATAGCTTCCAAGGAGCTCACTTAAGTTCACACTCTATTCTCTGTTGTAATCAACTAACTTTGTTTTCTGAATGGCTATAAATATTTCTCCTAATTTTAGGAAAGGCCCATCGACTTTTACTGCCAGGCATTTCCACTTACACTCAAGTGCATTTCTGCATATAATCTCAAACCATCTAGTTGGTTATGGAAGCAAAAAGAAGAAATAAGTGTTAAACCCTCCATGGTAAAACAGTAGTAAAGCAGTAAAAAAAATGAAGTTAAAAAAACAGCAGACTCAGCAACTGTAATATTGCTCACTTTAAGAGCTTCTCTGCCTTTATTACTAATGTAGATTTTTTTTAAATTTTTGCTGCATTTTTCATTAGGAAGTCTGTATACAGTATACTGTTATAGCAACAAACACTCTATTCCTTCTAGAACATGACAATAACATTTGAATCATGAAGTTCATTAGTAAATACCAGTAACTTTTAGTCTTTTAATACTAGAATACTAAACATAACATTTTCATTATTATTTTGCATCATGAATCAAAACAAAATTTACCAGATACATCAAAAAAAAAGAAAAAGAAAAAGAAACTGGATCACCTTCTTACACCATATACAAGAATAGACTCAAAATGGATTAAAGACTTAAATATAAGACCCCAAACCATAAAACTTCTGGATGAAAGCATAGGCATAAACTCTCTGATATTGCTAACAGTAATTTCTTTTTTGGATATATCTCCCCAGGCAGAGGAAACAAAAGAAAAAATAAATAAATGAGACTACATCAAACTCTAAAGGTTTTATACAGCAAAGGAAACCATCAACAACAACAAAAAAGACAATCTACTGAATGGGAGAAGATATTTGCTAATGATACATCTGATAAGAGGTTAATATCCAAAAATATATAAAGAGCTCATGCAATTCAACAATAACAAAAAAAACAAACAAACAAATTAAAAAATGGGCAGAAGACTTGAATACAGATGGCCAATAGACATATGAAAAGATGCTCAAGGTCACTAATCATCAGAGAAGTGCAAATTAAAACCACAATGAGATATTACCTGAATCCTGTCAGAATGGTATCATCTATAAATCAAAGATCAAAAAGTGTTGGGGAGGATGCAGAGAAAAGGGAGCCCTCATACATTGTTGGTGGAATTGCAAATTGGTACAGCCACTATGGAAAACAGTATGGAGGTTTCTCAAAAACTTAAAAATGAATATAGCTTTTTACCCAGCAATTGCACCTCTGGGTATTTATCCAAAGAAAACCAAAGCAATAATTTGTAAAGATCTATGCACCCCAATATTCATGGCAGCACAATTTACAATAGCCAAGATATGGAAGCAAACTAAATGCCCGTCGAAGGATGACTGGATAAAGAAGTTATGGTTCATATATACAATAGAATATTACTCAGCCATTAAAAAAATGAAATCCTACCATTTGCAATGATATGGATGGACCTAGAGGTTATTATGCTGAGTGAAATAAGTCAGACAGAGAAAGATAAATACCATACGACTTCACTTATATGTGGAATCTAAGGAACAAAAAGAACAAACTAATCAAAATCAGACACAAATGTAGAGGACAATTTGGTGATGGACGGAGGGGAGGGGAGCTAGGGGGCTGGAAGAATGGGGTGAAGGGTTAAAGAAGTACAAATTAGTAGTTGATAGATGGTCACAGGGATGGGGATCATGGCATAGGGAATGTAGTTAGCATTAATATATTGGCTAGGTGGAAAACCAGAGGAGAGAAGGAATAATTAGGAGGATTGTTTTATAAACTATATAAATGTCTAACCAATGTACTGTATACTTAAAACTAATCAATAAAATTTTTTAAATAAATAAATGATTAATTAAAAATTTACCAGTGTAAAAATAAAATTTAGTTGAACTATAAGCTGTAAAGACATATTTTAATCATAATAAGGATTTTTTTTAACTTTGGGTTTGCAGAAATATTTCCATGTTCTTCCTGGAAATGAATCCTATTGATCAGTAATTCATGAAAGTTGTATTATAATCTGATTAACAAAATATTGCCCATTCATATTAACTGCAAAGAAGACCAGTATGAACTAGTAGGGGGAGGGAAGGTAAAGAAAAATCTTTCATTAGAAGCACACGGAATATGGCAACTTTCCAATCAAAATATTTCTAAGCATTCACCTCTTCTGTTAATGAAGATAATGCTGCTTTCGGGTGTTACGTGCAATAAATGAGATCATGTTTATCAAATGTCTTACAGAGGGACTAAAACAGAGAAGACATTTTACAGAAATAACAGTTGTATTATTATGGAACCCTAGTGCCCCAAGTTTTTTAGCCTTCTAGCAATTTCCTTTTGTGAATATCTAAATAAAATAATTTGAAACCTCACCCTAAGTGACCATGAATAATACAGAGTCCTCCTGTGTATGTTAAATGATTCCTGGGGAGTATAAATCAATCTCTCTTACTTGTTCCTTGCGACATTTGGCTCCAAAACGCTACCTCCAGTTTCTCTGGATCACTCCTGACTTTGGTTCATCTAGTTACCATTAAGCCAAGTCACTCCAGTTCTCAAGAACAAAAGCAGAGCTTCCTTCTCCCTTCCCCAAGGTAGTGGTAACACAAATTTGAAACCAGGTTGAAGCAGTCAACACATTGTGCTGGAAACTTGAGAATTTCATAAGAATATTACAATGCAGAAAAAAAAAGTAGCTCAGTATCAGACATTGCTGTTCTCCAAATCCATAGGACACAGCCCATATGGTAGGTCTCTCACAGGCCAGCTTCCAGAATTTCTTCTCCCATCATCAATCTCTCACCCGGTCCAAGCTTTTGTCCCAGGGCATGCCAGAGGAAATGAAAAATCCCTAGATATCCATGAGGACTTGGAGTCTCATTCCTCCATTCCCCACTAAAACTAAACTTCTATATTAGAATCAGTTAGTGTTTCCACTTAGAATTATTTACACTTAGATTACCTTCAATATCAGAGGATAAAGAATAAGTACTTAGCTGACTTTCACATGTCAATAAAGCTCACAATTAATCCCTTCCAGAACAAAGGGAAAGTCTACCTGCTCCCAACGCACATTCCCACTTTCACTCTTCAAGCTCCAGGAAGCAAATTTCCTGAAATTTTTGCAAAGCACTTTTATCCCTGCTACCAGTCATCAAGGAATCAGAAATATTGAGATTTAATCTTGGACAATCTCGCTGCAATATGAGTAAAAATAATAAGGTCTTCCCAGACTATTTTTGTAAATGGATTAAAAAAAACACTTAAAATTAGTACATTAACTGTTTCTATGCAAATAGGAAGCTGCCAACTTTCAATTAGACAGCAGTGAGTTTCTAAAGTAAGCCAACAATTACTCTGCAGATTTGTTCTCTTTAGGTAGTACAAAGATAAAATTCAGACTAGCCTGCATTCGAATTATAAAAAAAATTCAATTAATGAACTTTTGACAAACTGTAAAGACAGTCTTAATTTCTCACTAATGCTAGTTCAACAATCTAGAGTGATTATATTTAGATATGGTCACAGAATTCCCTAGTAGGCAAAGATCGTATATGGTCTTAAGCTTATCCTGTTGTTTTGTAGAAGAAAAACAGTTAGGCCTGAGAGTAAGTTGCTCAGGTTTACACAGCTATTAAGTGGCTCCTGTGCCAGGATGTATAGATATTTGTTCTTAAATGGCAAGATCCTTAGGATGATATTGCTTTAACTAAATATATCTGCTTGGATTACTATCACATGAATATGAAAGTTTAATTCTCACGTTTAAATAAAAACACAGATAAGGGAGAGAGAAAAACATGGCATAGATGATAGAGGCTCTGTTCATTCCTCTGGTGATCAAATCAAAGTTGTGACAGAAACAAGGAGCAAACAGCAAGGAAAATTGTCTGGGATCTAGATGAACAAGCCTTACAACTAGAGAGAGAAATAAGAAATCACCCTGCAACACAAGGAGGTAGAACGGGGTGAAGACGCAGGGCTGCCGGGTCCTGAGTGGCTGAGTGGGATAGAGGCTGCGGCAGCGGCAGAAGCCTCTCAAAGGAGCCGCGTCCATGATGGGACTTTTGCGGTGACGGACCTGCTAGCTCTGAGCACCAGTGCCGGGCCCACTGCACGGAGCCAACAGGGACTTACAGGGGAACACCTAGTTGTCGGAGCGAGGGCTGGAGGCAAGGTGCTGCAATGTCCATTGTTCCTTTGTTGGGCCCTGCCCTGCCCTGCCCTCCCCAGCATGTGGATGCAGCACCGCCATAGCTGTGTCATCATCGAATTGGATAACACAGGTCGCTCCGCCCAGAGGATTCCCTGAAACCCCGCCTACCCCAACCCAGACCCCACCCAAGCCACATCCAGGTGTAACCTCAACAAATCAGGTGCTCCTTGCTGAGACTCACACTGGTGGAGGCAGCTGGCCTTGGTTTCTGGTGTGGTTTCTTGAGGCAACTATAAGCACAGCATCTGTGGATTGCTTGCTCAGTCTTAACAGGTGGCTTCGGAGGGGTAGAGGCTTGGGCTAAATTTGACCTGCATCTGAACCCCTCTCAGGATTGTGCCACTAGACACCTACTTCACAAATCCATACTAATAAGACTGGGAGATTTAGGAGCTTTGCTTAGTACAGAGAAATGGACACAGAAAGGCAGCCGAAACGAGAAGACAAAGAAGCAGAAACCATATGAGAGAACAGAACAGAGATCCACATATAATGGAGTCAAGTAATCTAACAGATACAGAGTTCAAAACACTGGTTATAAAGCTGCTCAATGAATTTATAGGAGGTGTCGATAAATTCAGTGAGAACTTTAACAAAGAGATAAAAATGGAAATGAAAATTATAAAAGGGAATCAGTCACAAATGAAGAACACATTATCTGAGATGAAAAGTATATTAAATGGAATAAACAGAGTAAATAAAGAAGAGGATGGGGAAGCCAAGGACACTCAAACACAATGGCAAGAGAAAAGAAAAAACAAGACTATAATAATTTAAGGAGCCTATGAGACACTATTAAATGTAAAAATATCCAAGTCATAGGGGTTCCAGAAAAAAGAAACAAGGCGTTGAAGAGCTATTTGAAGAAATAATGATGGAAAACTTCCCTCACCTGGTGAAGGAAATACACATATAACACCAAAAAGCTCAGAAAGTCCCCAAAACCAGGAACCCAAAGAGGCCCACACCAAGACACATCACAATTAAAATGCCAAAGGTTAAATACAAAGAGAGAATCTTAAAAGCAGCAAGCGAAAAGCAATTAGTTACCTACAAGGGAGCACCCATACCACTGGCAGCTGATTTCTCAAAAGAAGCCATGCAAGACAGAAGGGCTTGGCACAAAATATTCGACATGATGAAAATCAGGGATCTACAACCAAGAATATTTTATCCAGCAAAGCTATCATTTAGAGTCGAAGGACAGATAAAGAGCTTCCCAGACTAAAATAAGCTAAAGGAATTTATCACCACCAAGCCAGTATTACAGGAAGTGTTGGAGGGACTTCTTTAAGAAGAAAAAAACATGTCAAAAATCTAAATAAAGAATAGCATAACTACATACCTATCAACAACTACTTCAAATAAAAAAGAATTAAATGCTGCAATCAAAAGATAAGGTTGCTGAGTGGATAAGGAAACAAGACTCCTACATATGCTGCCTACAGGAGACTCACTTCAGATTAAAAGACACACAGACTAAAAGGAAGGGGACGGAAAAAGACATTGCCTTGATGGACCTAGAGGATATTGTACTGAATGAAATGGGTCAGATAGAGAAAGACAAAGATTGCATGATTTCATGTACATGTGGAATCCAAAGAACAAAATCAATAACGACAACAATAAAAGTGGAAATAAACTCATAGATACAGAGAACATTTTGAGGTCTACTAGATAGGAGAGGAGTTAGGGGGTACCAAAAAAAGGCAAAGGGATTAAGACGTACAAATGGATAGTTGCAGAATAGACACAGAGATGTAGAGTGTAGCATGGGGAAGATGGTTAATAATGTAATAAATATGCAAGGGGGAAGAGGGGTACTACATTTAGTGGGGTGATCACTTTGCAAATTATATGGATCTCTGATCACTATGCTATACAGCTGAAACTGGTATATTATCGTATGCCAACTATAATTGAAAAAAAAACTCATTGAGTTGTACAATGTAAATACAGCAACTAGTCATCTATTATATTTCAATAAAGCCAGAAAAAAAAACACAGGTAAACAATTGCAGGCTGATATGATGGTTCCATGTGGTCCTTAGGGATTTAAGCACCTTCTGTAGCTGCACATGAACTTCATTTCTTTAGCATATATTTTGCTTAATCCATGCTAGCTTTGTTTAGCCTGATAGAACTATGTATGACTCCCTTATTTTCTTTCTCCCAGATCCTTCTACCTGTACATATACTATATGTCCACTCCTTTTAATCATTAAGCGCTTAAGACATTAAGTCCTGGGCAGTGTCAAATTCATCTAAGAATAAAGCTTCAGGTCTATCAACCATGACCAAGATATAATAACTAAACCTCAAACTAAAATTAGGTTTTAATAAAACAAAGACAACACTTTGGCTTCAGTCATGTTTCAGCTCCAGACTCATGAAAGCGGAACAGCCCATGGAAACTGGACCAAATAATGCCATGACTGACATCAGGAGCCGAAGCTATTATCAATTGCTCTCTGCCTTAGACTCAACTAGTGAGTAGAGGCCCTAGTCCCAACTCCCATAGTAATCGTGATTAATGATTTTTTCTCCTTATATAACCTCACCAGTAGAGGCCATGAGGGAGCCAGGTTTTTGAGAGCACTAACTTACCTGGGTCTCTGGACTTGGCGCCAATTCTTTAAATAAGCCTTTATTTTCTTTGCTGCAAACTCCTGCATGTATCTTATTTTGGCTTGAGTGCACGCAGACAAGCGGACCCTTTTGAGTCCATGGTAACAATTCTAGGAATCTGTTCCACCACCTTATTGATGACTGTAAGAACAGATTCAAAGTAGGACAGAATAAGGAGATCGCCTCTCCCTTAAGGAGTCTTCCCAGAACTCCCAAATGACACTTCCACTCCCATTGGCCAGAATTTAGTCACATGGTCATACTTAGCTGCAAAGAAGCTTGGTAATGATAGTCTTTATTCTGGGAGACAATGTGCTGGAATAAAAATGGGCTTCTCTGACTCAGCAAGCAACGGAAGACAGACACTGAAAGGCAACTAGCAATATTTGTTGCAGTAGCTTTTGCTTGCCTTAAGATTTCTGAGGACAACTTTATATTCACAAAGAATGACAGTCAGTTTTATTACCAGTGACTCTAGGATTCAGGGAAATGACATGTCCATATGGGTTTTGATTTCTTGGTAGATTATACCACATGTAGCAGAAATCTGAGTTTAAATCGAAGCCACATTTACCATGGGGAGCCAAACAGATTTGGATATTTTTAGCTAATTTGTGGAACAGACTTGTCAGAAGCCTATTCGTGTGAAGAACTGAGGAGATTCCTGGCTAAGAATTCACCTTAAGGAAAGGTGTTGCTGTCATCTCATTCATTTATTCAATAAATATTTATTGAGTATATGCTATATGCCAGTCACTGAATATACACAAACTGGTAAACAACAGCAACAACAAACCCAGTTTCCACATACAGACCTCCCAACCTAGTGGGGCAGGTAACCATTAAAAAAATAAATGATGAATAAAATAACTAAATACATTGTTATAGCGTTAGATGCCATGAAAAAAATAAAATAGGAATCTGCAACATAGAAGAAAAACGAGCACCTACTGAGAACACTGAAGACAAGGTAACAAGTAAAGGTATTTATTACAAGAATGTGGCTTGTTTGTACTGGTGAAAAATTGGAAACAATTTAGATGTCTATCAATTGGGGAACTGATTAATATAATTTGATATTTTACTATATAGCAGTTAAGCTGAATGAATTAGATTTCTATGCATCAATATGGGAAATCTAAAAGAAATGTTAAATTTAAGAAAAAAGAATGACACGTACAATGTTTTCTCAGAAAACAAGCGTATACATTGTCCATGGATAAATATGTGTATATGTAATATATACAAAAGGGACTGGAACTGTTTGCCTTTGGGGAGAAGTGAAAGGAATAAAACAGGATGGAATACAAAGCTGACTTTACCTGAATCTTATGTGTTTTATTGTTATATTAATAACATTGTTTGTATTTGCTTTAGGTCTTTTTTACACCACCAGTTTGGCTGGTGGGAACAAAGGTGTTTAGTATGTTATACTCTGTACCACTCCCTTCCTCTCTCCTTTTTCAATCTTTTATTCTGTTAATTCTCAAAAAAAAGTGATAAAGAACTTTTAACCCAAAGATTCTACTGCTAATATTTTTCTTTGGATCTATATCTTTTTATTCTGCTGCTGACCATATTCATGTCACAGAGCACAAATGATAATTAAATTCACACACATATGTACAATCTCACAAACCAAGTGAAGCCACAATAAAAGCTTTGGCCTTGCTATAATAAAGATTATTACTTCATAATAACTCTAAATCCAGTTACTTTTGATAGATCGGATACTTCTTGGGTTTAAAAAAAATGCATACTATATATGACTAAGCAGAGTTGACCTTGAGGAAGCACCAAGCATAGCATTTCCTGCTGCTTTGAAGTTGTAAAAAAGAAGTTCAATTTTGGCAAACCATGAACCAAATCATGCTAGTCCCTTAGATAAAAGATAATAATGGTCAATTTTCCCCCAATTAATTAATAAAGAATTAGAGTATATGGCAAAGTCTCATAAGGATATTTTGTATTTTGAGTAGATCAAATTACTATAGAAAAAAAGGATGTAGTCAAAAGATCTTATGATAATAGTAGCTATAATTTGATTGTCTACTGTTGGGGATTTGGGAGTGACAGCTGTTCAGCTCACTCCTTGAAATCTACTGTAGCTTCACAACTAATTGAGAAGTAAATGAAAGTATCATTATAGTTGGAGATCAAAATACCAGCTACTATTAACCTTGAATTAGATAAGTTGGTTAGGTCTATGGCCACTGGACTTCCCAGTAAAGACTTATGAATTGAATTCAGCCAACCAGTTCCAAGCAGTGCTAGGCAAATTCTGAGGGTAGGTGGCCCAGAATGAGATAGAATACTAGAAGAGAGAGAGAGAGAGAGAGAGAGAGAGAGAGAGAGCGCAACACTTTTTTTTTTCCAAAACAGATGGTATTCCTTTTTCTATGTACCAAGCTAAGGACACTAGAAAGAGAACCTGGTTCCTTCTGCACCTACTAAATTTCAGGCACAGTAAAAAATATTTTATATCGGTTTTCTGTTTCTCACAACAACCCTCACAAAGTCAGCATGATTACTCAGACTTTATAAAAGAGGAAAGTGAGATTCAGAGAATTTAAGTAACTTGACCATACTCGCACCCTTGGTTAGATGGTTGAGCTAGGATTCAAACCTAAGTCTGTATGACTCCAAAGCCCACACACTTTCTACTATCTACACCTCATACCCATGAATTCACCTTGTTTCCCTTGAAAATAATTATAGCAACGTAGATGTGGCATGAAAATGTCACTAGACCTTTCAACTTTCTTAGATAATTGGTGCTTGTCAATCACATGCATTGGATGCTGTATTAGATTATGTCAAATGAAATGTCTCATCACAAAATTTAATATTTAATTTTAAGTTAATTCACCTTTGTAACTCTGAGAGGTTAAGTCCCATTCTGCCTTGGGTGTGTACACACTGTACCTATTAGAAATTAAAATGAGTTACAAATGTGTCAAGAAGAGATCCTGCTGCTGAAATCCAGGTTAGGTTACTTGAAATGGATATATATTTTCCTCTTCTAAATGTTAATTAGATGTTCTATTTTATCTTCAAAAGTTTCTAGCAGAAATTTTCTTGAAGTTGATACTTATAGGTCAAGAGAGCTTCAGATAACATCCTCAGACCCCCTATTCTGAAAGGTTTACATAACTTTACTCAAAATTTTGAAATGAAGAAGAAAGCAAAATGAAAAAAAAACTATTAAGAACCCTGGTCACCCTGCACTATCCTCAGAATTATTCAGTAGACCTAGTAAATGATAACATGAAAAGTAAGCTACTTCAGATTCCATTAAATCTGACATTTCAGCATCTATGTGCCTATAATAAGGCAAATCTTGTCAAACTCAGTGGAGGTCTGCGCTTATTATTTTTTTCATTCAATAGGTATTTATCAAGCATTTTGTTCTATTTTATATTGTTTATACTCAAAGCACAAGTAAACAGCAATAAACTTTTAGTCAGAATAATTTGAAAGTACAATGTTATCACTTCATGTGGATGACCAACATGACGCTTTTAATTGGCATATTGTAACACAGTTCATAGGTAGAGTGTATTGTGCTGCATTAAATTTTAACTGTCAATGAAAAATATAATTATAAAACTAAAGTATCAAAACATCAAACCACCAAGCAGAGGATTGTACCATGAGGATTGGGAGATCTGAATTTTACTCTTGGCTCTCTGCCTGTGTGACTTTGAATAAGTCACTTCAACACCTCTGAGCATTAGTTTCAGCATCTATAAAATGAAGATGTTGGACTAGAATCGGCCCTGCAATTTGCATCAGATTTGCTTGAAGTTCTTATGAATATACCATGCCCATAATCCACCTCCGGAAAACTCCATTCAGTGAGTCTGGGATAATCTAATATTTATCAAGGGCTCAGGAGATATGGATGCTTGAGGTGCACGCAAACCACATAGTACAGAACACTATAGCTAAACCCCCTTCCAGGTCTACCATTCTACTAGTCCATGGAAAATTCAGTAAAAACAGCAATCATGATGGCATCTGTCTTGTAGAAACTTCTATGTGGTGTTTGCCCATTTCAAGTAATCGTTTTCTCAGGATATAGACTGCTGCCTGTGGTGTTCATGGTTATCTTTGACAAAACATCTAATGGTGAATGAAGGAACTGCCAAATCAACTTTAGAAGAAAAAAGGAGGCAGGGAGGGAGGGAAGCAGGCAGGCTTCTACACAAAATAAATTCTTAAGCTATCAAGTGCTTTTAGTCAACATCTATACTCAAAATAATCAGCGACACTTTTCAAGTAGAAAATTCTTCAAGATGACTAACTACTTTGGTATCTCAATGAAAAATAACAATTGAACACACATGAAAGCGGCTTTGTAAATCTGCAGAGTTTAATTGTGGATCACTCCTCTTACTCTGTAATATTCTGAGACTTTTCTACATAGAATTATTTGTTACATTAATATATCATTATAGTTGTTAAAATTACTTAAGGTGTTATTGCATATTAATACTGTAAATGGATCAAGAATTTAGATAATTTAATTTCATCTAGGTATTATGGTTCATTAGCATTCTAGGAGATTTTTAGACAAACTACTTAGTTAAAAATCAGTGGAAGAGCACAATTTGATAAAGGCAGGTGGCCTGGGATCAATATCATCACTACAGCTCAATACTGAATTTGGCTAATGGCCATAGGAGGAGTAACAAACAAACAATTTTATTGCTGCCTATACACCCCAATGTTGTCCACGTAAATCACAGTGAGTCTGTTCAGATCCTTGAGTAAGTCATATATTTGAATTCCAAGCAACTGGAACTTTACAGTAGGGAATTTGTTGTGTACTATTTATTTGTATTCAGAGGATAGGAGTTATCTTAGGTTGAATGGTTATACTTTATAAAAATTGTAGGCAGAATATTGATTCATTAATTAGGCAATTGTCTTTCTTTGCTGCAAACAATAACCAGCATTCATCATTTAGCAATATCGTGCATGTTTTCTTAAATATTAGTATTTCTAATGAAAAATACATTAAAAGAAAATAATTCAATATATTTAGCTATGGCAAATAAGTTGTCTAGTTCAAATAGTGCCATTTACTGACCTGTACCGTCTAGATCTATACATAAAGAGCTAAAGAGATCAGCATACTGAACTCATTATTCTGAAGCAATGATGTGTAGTGAAAAATGAGCTTGCTTTTGCCTTATTTCAAAGTATTAATAAAGTGACACTAACTCTATTACTGTACTTGAGTTACTGTGATGCCCAGGGTGGGGAACAAATCTAGTGGTGATTATGCCTCCAGTTTTGTCTTGGTTTCCAGGGATCGCCTCAAAGTGATGCTTTTGAGAATTGCCATATGGTTACTCCACATCAGATAGACTTCAGGCTATTTTCCTGATAGAACTTAGGATGTTTGGGTTATCAAAAGTGTCATGAAATTTGAAGTCTTTTTTTTTTTTTTAATTTGCCTCGGAACCATAGTACTACCACAGATAGATGCAAAAGTTGTTTGACGTATATCCTGAGGTCATTACATTTGACTTAGAGGTGACCTTGCCTGCAATAATCAGGTGAATAGGGGTGTGTGCCAGGTGTCATTGTAATGTCGCTTAGGAAACTTCCTGAGAGATGAGAAATGGAAGGATAAAAAGGAACTGATATCACATCTGAGTAATAAATCATCAAGATTCAAGGTAAAAAAAAAATCCATTCTCCTCTCATTGATTTGCAATGATGGTTGAATGCTGTATCCAGCTATTCTTTGTAAATGATTTTTTTTTACTTTCTAGATGTTATTTACCTCCCCTCTGAACCCACAATTTCTAAACCCTGCTTCATTTTGTGCAAATCACAGCTTCAGGGTAGACCTGGAATATGTCATCCTTGATATTTTTAATATTAATAGCCTAGTTCTCTTCACAAATTATGACTTTTTTAAAAATCAGAAATATTTAATGCAAATCCTTAGGAGCTGCTCTTCTGGATATAACTCTTTAGAACTGGGTATCTTGCAGGCAGACATTTTTTAAGGTTCCAGCAGAATCAGCACTAAACTCTCTACCACAGCACATACTTTGTCATATATTTATGTTGGCCAAACATAAATACATAAATAAAATCAACAGAACTTAGTCCAGAGCCTCAACTACATTATACCATTCCAATGATGTGCAATGTCAAACTCAGTAAATTTGGTTTTCTCCTGAACGCATTAGCTTAAAACTCCAGACCAACTTCTAGTTGCAATGAGATTAATGGGATGAAATGTGTCAAGATAAATAAAATACCGACCAATGCTGTCCTAAGTCTTATCTGCAAAATCTATGGTCTTTGCCATGTATATTCATTCCCAAGTGCAGTAAGCTTAAATTTGGTTCTTAAGATGAATCACTTGATTCAGTCAACACGGAGAGAGATCTGGAACTCTTAGGTAGCAGGTGCCATCACTAAGTGACACTTCATACAGTCGGTCGAGAGCCATAAGTTTTTCTATAACTTTGTACCACGTGCACTTTTTTCTTTATTGTTATTCTTCTCTTTTTTCTTTACTGCTCCCTTTCTCAGTTCTCTCTCATTTGTCCTTCTCTCTTGCCCAAACCAATATGTCAGTCTGTAATATACCACATATTAGTCACTAATGAAATCAAATCAGTAGGCCACAGCCAGCCATTTTTTAAATCAACTATAATAGAATATTTCAGGGTGCGTGGCTATGACAAGGATAATACTGTTTCAGAAACTTGTGTTTTAACCCATTACTATGCCCTGGGTCATGATGGGAAATATATTTCTTCATGAAGAGCAGTACCAGTGTACATAACCTGCTTCCATTCATGGTACTTGGACATAAGGGTGACAGGTGGCAGGGTGTAGTAGATCACAGAGCATCAGGGAGCCCGGGATCTTGCTCTCACTCTGTCAGTAAGTCACAATGTACATTATGTTCCTTCAATTTGTGTTAAATAAATATAAGGTGTTTATACATGCATACACATACATGTACTATATATGTACACACACAAAGCATATATAGACATATAACATAGATATATAGATATAGAAATATAGATATATAGATGACATAGATATACGTATGGCATACTGGTGCCACTGGACAGTGGTAAAGGACAGGGATGCTGCTAAACCTCCAACATTGCACATAACAGCCCCTCACAACCACTAATTATCTAGTCGAAGATGTCCATAGTGTCGAGGTTGAGAAACCCTGATATATACATATATCCAACAACTATTTGGAAAAATCTAGGAAAAAGATGGAATGCTTTTAAGTTTTCATTTGAACGTTTGACATCATAAAGTTCCAACCAGAATCATAACTTTCTAATCCTGATTTTATTATCCAATTTAAATTAGAATATTGCTTTCTCACTAAAATCATTGTTTTGTATAGTTTACTTATTTTAAGAAGTGAGATTAGGAATCTCTCATTTCCAGATTTCCCCTGACATATGTGTACCCCTTCACAATTTTCAAAGGCCTGGTATGAATCCTGCACTTACTGACTCCAGGTGGCAGATGCTAGTACCCAGTTTGACACGTGAGGAACCAGAGAGGTACAGTGCCTGCTCAGGCACCCGGGTGAGTAAGAAGCAGAGGTGAGATCTGAACCCAGGTCATCAATCTCAAGGATTTGAATATGTGTTTGATTAAAAGACAAACTGCTCTGGGACCTGGCCCAGCACTATTCCAGTCAAGCCAACATGCCTGCCAAAATAATAAAAAAGAATCGAATTGGATTTAAAAATATCCACACTTTCAATAGCATCACTACCAAAGTGTACAATATCCTTTAAATTATAATTACTGGTCTTAACGGCATGTCCTCTTTGTTGCATTTCTTTCTTTAGGAATTTGTCCATCTCTGTTTGAACTCTTCTATGAAAACTGGTTCAAAACGAACAGTAGTCTCTGAAAACACCTCACATCTGTCTTATAATTTCTGACTTTGCATAAGGCTTCTACTTTGCATTATTTTTTTGTTTGTTTTTTTAAAGCTTTCCATCTCTGGATAGCTTTGGAAAGGTGGAAAAATCACATTCTCAGACAAACTATGTACTACATAGTAATTGGGCAGCAATTCCATCATCTTAAAAACATATGGACATGTCTTTCTTCGTTCATCCTAGATGAAATTTCTGTTTTTTTCCTAATCCAATACCGAAATTATAAAAACACAAGCAAAATTTAATTTTATTTCTCTATATCCCCACTAGCATTGCAATCAGGAATCTCTAAGCACTTGAGTAATATGAACTAATCAATAGAGACCAGCACACAAATCCAGAAATGCATTTACAATGCCACTACACCAAAGAATTAATCATGCCATTTTTATTAACAAAGTACATTAATATGCATGTCTTTGATATTCATTTATATCTGGAACTTCCCCCAACACAGAAACTTTTAGAAAAGTCAGTATAAAACAGCTTTCAAATAAATTGGTACATTTAAATAGGTACACACACTTCAAGATTTCTTCTGCAATTATGCAACAACTCTCACATCAAGTTTTGTATTGCTCATCATTTGTGCACGTGCATTCAGGACACCCTTCGAAATAGCTAAGCACCTAGTTGAAAATTTGACTCTGACAGAAAGAAAAGTCTAAGTTTTTTTCATTTTATCTTACTCTCGGTGTGGTCCCATGGGGGAAAGGCAGGCTGCTAAATGTTCTTCTGAGGGCTGATAAACGCATGATACTTGCTTACAAGGCTAATTAAAATAGATATGTGTCATATTTTACATGTTTCTACTGGATTAAAATAAAATACCGGTTTTTATCATTGATGCCACGTTCCTCATCTAATCTGTGTACAGGTTATTGCTTCTTTTGCGTGTTCCCTTTGGCTAGGGACACATCACACTTTTCGGTAAATTGTCTCCTTTTTATTTCAGCATGACTATCTCATTATTTCTGCCTGTGAATGGACTCTTAGCTGTGTTTTGTGGTTGTTTATAACACTCATTAAATAACTACAGGAAAAGATGACAAAGTCAGAAATGAGGTAGACAGAGAGGAGACAGTAATAATATAATGTGCCCAGGCTGCTGCTAGAGTCTGTAGCAAACAGTGCAATGGGATGTTTTACACAAATAAGGATAATAGTAAAGCAGGGCAATGTTTCTGAATATTTAACTGTAAATAGCCTGCCCGTGTGCACATGTGAGAACTGTGTTATTCTGAAATTGCTTATCTGGCTGGCAGGGAAATCTCAAAAAGGCTTTGTCAGGGATGAAATAAAAGGAACAGTAATGATCCTTAAAATCTCAGAGATATGATTGTAAAAGATCATTCTTTGGAATATTGCTAAAATAAACTCTGCATATTCTCATAATATAAGATTACCAGTAATTTTCCTTTAAAAAGGCCCAGCATGGTCTCCTTAGAAAACCATTATGAAAAGAAAGCCAAGAAGAGACAGAAGAAGTGAAAGATTCCCCAGATTAAGGACAAGAATGAGATGGAAGTCAGTGCTATGAGAACCTGGTTTAAATGTATAGGAAGTAACCTTGAAAGCAGACACATCTCGACACAAACCCATTAGCATGAGAGCTTTTTTTTTTTCTTTTTGCTGTAATTTTGCACCCCTCTTCTAGCCTCCCCTTCTATTGTCCATATTGTAAATATTCTGAAGAATTGGGGGTTAGTTTTATAGACTCTGGAGGGGTTATGAAAAGGAGGGGAAGTGACAATTTTAAGCCCACTCTCCTCCAGGATTGAGGGGGAAATGTCTTGGTGCCGTCAAATAAACTCCCTACCCCTGGCTTAGATTAAAAAAAAAAAAAACAACTGCAACTTTATCCCAGATCCCCTGGGAGGCTGCAGGAGAGGATCGGGGAAGAAAGCAGATCTTTGGGGGAACTGCAACGCTCTTGGCGAAAACCGCACCTGGACTACTCCAAGAGGAAAAAGGAAGGGAGGGTGGCCAAAAGTACGCTCTAGTAGATCCGGCAACGTGGTGAAGAATAAAAAGAGTCAAAACAGGGACTGCAACGCTGCTAAGTGCTTGCTTGTGTTAACACATTTGCACAAGTCTAGCTCAGCCCCATATTCAATGGGAACTCCTTGTTTGCTGTCCTAAGAGGTCCTTAAATATCTGCCTGCGAACTCCTATGATTGGGCGCTTATTAGTTAAGGGAGGCAGCTGTCTGGGAGGGTGTCCAGCTCGGAGGGCTGGCTGCTCTTGCACTTGTCCGTAACTTCCACTCAGTGGTCTTAGTCTCCCCTCGGTTTTGGTAGCGACCGAGTGCCATCCTTATTTCCCTTGACCGAGTCGGAGCTGCAGCCCACGGTAAAACTGCAAGGGCTGGGCAGAGTTCCAGGCGTGAGGGGCCGAGAGGCGTGAACAGCGGTCCGCCGAGCTTGTCGGAGAAATGGAGCAGCGGCTCCTCTGTGGGCTTGTACAGGCCCCTCCCGGGTGCACAGCGGGGACATTTGATCTCCGGGGTGATTGATAAGTGCGGGAGAGGGGCCGCCGTCCCTCCCTCCCTCCCTCCTCCTCCTCCTCCTCCTCCTCCTCCTCCTCCTGCTCTCTCCCGCTCTGCTTCCCTCCTCCCCCTCGGCTTCCTCCCTCCTTCCTGCTGGAAGCGCTGCCCGGCGGCGAGCCGCTCCAGAGGGGATCTGCCTGCCTGGGGGCGCCGCCTGCGCTCACCGCCTTGCCCTCGCTCGCGGGCCGTGCTGGTCCCAGGCTGTGTCTGCTCCCGCACCTGCTGGGGTCGCCCGATGCTGCGGGCGCCTCCGGGGGAAGCTCCGGGCGGCGCACTCGCTGGGTAAGTTCTGAGCACTTACCGACGCCACGGCGACGCGGCGGGCAAGTGAGCTCCGCTCGGCCCTCTGCCCCCTTCGCGGCCACCTCCCCTCGTGGAGAGAACTGCGTGGGAGGACCGGGCGCTAGCCGCCCAGGACTATGCCCTGGGGCCGCCCTTGCCTCCTGCCCCCACGAGGGCTGTCTGGCTCCGGGACCGTCCGCGCGGGCGTGGTCGGGATCCCGGCGTCGCGCATCCCTGCGGTCACCGCCGCCGCGGGCGGCTCATACGCGGGACCGGCCCAAGGGCGACTGCAGCGCCGGTGGCCGTCGCGGCTGTGGGCCCCGCGCCGGGCACCAGGCGTCTAGCAGCAAGGGGGAAGACAAGTAGGATTCCCTTGGTTGTCAGTGCCCGGGGCCCGGCGACGCCGGATTCAACCGAGCCCCCTGGTTGCCCGGAAGAGTCCTTGGAGAATGGCGTTTACCCGTAATTGGGGAGTATCGGGGGGGCGTGAGAAGGCGGCTGCGGGCAGTTAGTTGAAACCCCCACCCACCCACACACACATACACAGCACTACAGGCTTGGGGACTCCTGTTAACCCCCTGGTGGCCTGGCGGCCGCCGCGACTAAAATGAGCTGTGCGCCCGCCTCACTCCCCGCGCCCTGGGGAGGCATTGGCGACTCGAGCCACACTCTACGAAGATGTGATACTGAGGCCACCGAGTTCCCGTTTATGCCTCCCTCGCCCCAGCGAAAAGAGGGAGCGTTTGCCTTATTTTAGCGTCCGCCTCTGCCTTCCTTGGGCTCTCAAATCACCTTCCCATTGCCTTTTTGCCCGGCCTCCCTAGCGAGGTGCTGTGGCCATTCTTTCCCAACACGCAGGGCCAAATGAAACTTACTTAAAGTGCTTTGTCGGGCTTGAGGCTGTTTTGGTCCCAATAACTAGGTTTGGGAAAGTGGCTGAGGAAGCTCAAAGAAAAGCAGGAGACTGAGGAGTGCTGGGAGGGTCCGTGGAAAAAAGATCTGCCACAACACCTCAGGGTCTCCGGTGTCCTTCCCTCAGCTAGCTTAAGTACTCATATCCTTCGCTGTGACTGTCAAAAATTTCAAGCGCCCCAGCTCTCCCAATCTCTCTCTTTCTCTTCTCTGTCTTTCTCTTCTCTCTCTCTCTCTCTCTCTTCATCTCTCTCTCCTTCCCCCTCTCCTACTCCCTCCTTCCCTCTCAGAAATTCCTAAGAAAATAGTGTCTGTCTACAAGAAGTATTGACAGCGTCATCAATGTCTTGAAGGAAATTATTATATTTGAGACCTAAAACTGATATTTGATATTTCACTTTCAAATTTTTTCAAAAAGGACACATTTAGGTAAAACACCACTGCCACTATTTAAGTTTATGTAGGTAGTTATCTAAGTCACCGTAAGCAGTAGTTAGCTTTTTGGAAAGCTGCTGGACTGGGACTCAGAATTCATGGGTTCTGTTTCTAATTTTATAGATTCTTGAACTTAAGCAAGTCAGCACTTACCCTGGTTGAGAAATGTCATCTATAAGATGAATCTGATTTCAAAGGTCTTTGTCCAGCTCTCAAGTTGGCTTCTACTTTGATGAAATATTATCCTAATTAACAAATAAATGTTTGTTAAATGAATGACTGAATGAGTATACCATCTCTCTCTAGGAAATATGTATATTTATTTAATATTTGTAAATATATAGAAACAAATGCCCCTTGGCTATGAAAGGAAGCCTAATCATGGTCGCAGTGCATCATTCTGCTTACATCTAATGATGCAATTGCAAAAGAGTGGGATGCCCCCTCTCCCCTCTGAGGACAGCTCATCTCAGTGTTGCCCTTTGGCATGGAGGACAATTTGAGGCCCCAGAAGAAAAGAATCTTGCCCAAGACCAAGCAAGAATTACAGGATAGGGAGGAAGCTCATGGTGTCTGGTTCAAGGCTCTCCCTCCAAGAAAAAGGAAGGGGAAAGGAGAAAGCCCAAGAAAAATTCCCAGAGGAGACTGCCAGAGCCACAGGTTGCCTTCGTGCCTGTCTGTAAACTGTCCGGAGCCCTTCCTGGGAAAGAAGAGCTTATACGGGCAAAGAATCCTAGGACCCGAGCTTAACAAGGAAGGAGGTGGGGGAAGCAGGGGGTTTTCCCTTCTCAGATGGCTCACTTTGCGTATGTGATCGTCTCTATTCCATGTTTGGCACACAGTGGGACCCTGTGTTGACTTGTCTGTAGCAGGCTGGGACTGAAGACATGGGGGAAGCAAACTGAAGTGTTTGCGGGACAGGGGCTTGCTTGACTTGGTCAATTCCTTTTCCCATTTCCTTTCATTCCTTCCTTTTCCCGCTTCATTTCCCTGAGAGGCAGCCACTTCTGGGCAACAGAACAGAGGGATTCTCCAAGAGGGGCCTGTTAAGGAGCTGGCACTGTCCTGGAGGTGCAAGACACTGACATCTTGCAAATGGACTGCACACGGGGAGACACCTAGGTCCAGGGGACCTTAACATACCAAAGGAAAAATGAGATAAAGAAGGCAAAACCCCAACACCTGACCATTAATAATGCTGTCGAAAGGTTATCTGAATCCAATGGAATGTCAGAGCAGGGAGGGCCCTTATAGTCCACCCACTTTTGCCAATGGAGACGGGAAGATCCAGAAACAAGTGACGTACCTGGCAACAGAGCTAGATCAGAACCCAGGTCTACTGGGTCTCAGGCCGGACTCCCTTCATCTCTCCTGTCTTTCTCAGGAGCCAGTCTTCCTGCATTGCTGTCTTCTGTTCTCCTAGCTCCCGGGCTCCTTAGGCACCCTTCTGTGGGCTCCCACTCCCAGCTGAGGCTCAGCCTTGGCAGTGCTTTTCTGACACCCACTCCTCTTCTCCTTCCTTCAGGCAAAAAGCACGCGTTTAAACCTCATTATCTGGCTAAGTATAAACCGCAGGGGGAGAAAGGTTTTATTGTTGTTTATCTCAGTCCATAAGGTAATGTTGAGCTGGCTTTCAGAATCCAGGCAAATATTTGGCCAGTCACCACCCAGAAAGTAATTCTCTCAGTACTGAAACAAAGCTCTGTATATAAAGCATACATCCCCTAGGAGAACTCGCCTTCCTACACAGACAAACTGGTGCTCACACACCCCACTCTCGAACCAAGAACGTCTGAGCCAGGAGGCTGGCAGGCGAGCCCCAATCATATAGCGAAGAGGCACATAGAGAGAGAGAGAGAGAGAGAGAGAGAGAGAGAGAGAGAGAGAGAGAGATCTGGACCCCTGCTTGAGAATCTGGAATGAGACACCCCGCTCCCGGGAATGGCCAGGAGGGAGGAGCAGGTGGAAGAAACCACTAGGACGGCGCCAGCCCCTTAGCGGGGCCCCTCCCGGAGAACCCCTCTCCAGGATCCTCGCCAGCAGCTCGCTGCCGGCGGGGTTGGAGGTGGAGTAGTTCAGAATCAACTGACGCAGCTG
This sequence comes from Pteropus vampyrus, assembly GCF_000151845.1. NCBI lineage: Eukaryota > Metazoa > Chordata > Mammalia > Chiroptera > Pteropodidae > Pteropus > Pteropus vampyrus. The sequence continues at coordinate 103,358 of NW_011889715.1, forward strand.
GGATTTGAGCTTTGCAAAGCCACTCGCAGGGAAGGGAAGCATCTGCCCCTCCTTCCCCCGGCGCGCGCCCTCGATCCACTGCCTACCTCCTCCCCCCGTGACGTCACCCTACCCCTGTCCCGGGGTGCCTGCAAAGCCTCTCAAATTCAAACTGCTAAGCGCACTGCTGCCGCTGCCACCGGATTGGAAGCGCGCACCCAGGCTTGCCCGTCGCCGCCGCCCGCCGACCCGGCCGGCCGGCTTCCCGACCTTCCTACGCAGACGCGCCCCCGGGTCCGGGTCCGCTCAGTTTCCCGCCGCTCCAACCCTCTCTTCCTCTCCTGCTGCCTGCCGGATTTCTAATTTCTGCGCGCCCCCGGGCCAAATTAAATCACCCAACAGAAATCAGGGCATCGCCCCCAGAAGCGGCGTCTTCTTTTACCTTGCTCTCCCTCTTTTTCTGAAGATGCTAAACTACTGGCGGACTGCGGAGGAGAGGGGTCCCGTCTTCTCCTGATGCGTGAGTAACCCCCACGCTGCGCTCTCATTGCTCTTCCATCCTCCCCCTCCCCCGCCGCCGGTCCCCTGATTTTCCCACCCCCTTTTTGCGCAGTTAAAAAAAAAAAAGTAAAGCAATTTCTGCTGCGAGCCCAGGACGGGCGAGCCGCTCGAGATCTCTTCAAGATACCCCAGGGGAGGAGGAGATGGGCTGGATTTAGTAGGACAACTCGGTTACTAATGCCTCCGTGGCTGGCTGCGACCCGCCGGGAAATCAGGTGCAAGCATGTGTGTTCGGGGATGCGTGTGTGGGTGGGCTGGGGACGGGGGTGGCGGAGAGAGGAGAAACCGCTTTGAAAAACGCAATGATTTCATTCTGCCGTGTGGCCCACTCCTCGCATTCTCCCTCCTCCCTCCCACTCCGCCCCCTGGCTTTGCCGTTTTAATCGGGCTTCCTTGTTTCTTTCTCCCCCGCACCCTGCTCTCTCCCGCCCCCCTCCCGAAGGTTTGCCTGTAGGTACCTGAGCTGACACCGACGGTGCCTAAAGATGCTGAGCGGCGTTTGGTTCCTCAGTGTGTTAACCGTGGCCGGGTTCTTACAGACGGAGAGTCGCAAAACTGCCAAAGACATTTGCAAGATCCGCTGCCTGTGCGAAGAGAAGGAAAACGTACTGAATATTAACTGCGAAAACAAAGGATTTACAACCGTCAGCCTGCTCCAGCCCCCCCAGTATCGAATCTACCAGCTCTTCCTCAATGGAAACCTCCTGACCAGACTGTACCCTAACGAGTTCGTCAACTACTCCAACGCCGTGACTCTCCACCTCGGTAACAACGGGCTGCAGGAGATCCGAACTGGGGCATTCAGCGGCTTGAAAACCCTCAAGAGACTACACCTCAACAACAACAAGCTCGAGGTGCTGAGGGAGGACACGTTCCTGGGCCTGGAGAGCCTGGAGTACCTCCAGGCTGACTACAATTACATCAGTGCTATCGAGGCAGGGGCATTCAGCAAACTGAATAAGCTCAAAGTGCTCATCCTGAATGACAACCTTCTGCTGTCACTACCCAGCAATGTGTTTCGGTTCGTCCTGCTGACCCACTTAGACCTGAGAGGAAATAGGCTGAAAGTGATGCCTTTCGCTGGTGTCCTTGAACACATCGGAGGGATCATGGAGATTCAGCTGGAGGAAAACCCGTGGAACTGCACTTGTGACTTACTTCCTCTCAAGGCCTGGCTAGACACCATAACTGTTTTTGTGGGGGAGATTGTCTGTGAAACTCCCTTTAGACTGCATGGAAAAGATGTGACCCAACTGACCAGGCAGGACCTCTGTCCCAGAAAAAGTGCCGGTGACTCCAGTCAGAGGGGCGGCCATGCTGACACACACATCCAAAGGCCGTCGCCGACAATGAATCCTGCTCTCAACCCAACCAGGGCTCCAAAAGCCAGCCGGCCACCCAAAATAAGAAATCGTCCAACTCCCCGGGTCACTGTGTCAAAGGACAGGCAGAGCTTCGGCCCGATCATGGTGTACCAGACCAAGTCCCCTGTGCCCCTCACCTGCCCCAGTAGCTGTGTGTGCACCTCTCAGAGCTCAGACAACGGTCTAAACGTAAACTGCCAAGAAAGGAAGTTCACAAATATCTCCGACCTGCAGCCCAAACCTACCAGTCCAAAGAAACTCTACCTGACAGGGAACTATCTTCAAACTGTCTATAAGAATGATCTCTTAGATTACAGTTCTTTGGATTTGTTGCATCTAGGAAACAACAGGATCGCAGTCATTCAGGAAGGTGCCTTCACAAACCTGACCAGTTTACGCAGACTTTATCTGAATGGCAATTACCTTGAAGTGCTGTATCCTTCTATGTTTGATGGACTGCACAGCTTGCAGTATCTCTACTTAGAGTATAATGTCATTAAGGAAATTAAGCCGCTGACCTTTGATGCTTTGATCAACCTACAGCTACTATTTCTGAATAACAACCTGCTGAGGTCCTTACCTGATAACATATTTGGGGGCACGGCTCTCACCAGGCTGAATCTGAGAAACAACCATTTTTCTCATTTGCCTGTGAAAGGGGTTCTGGATCAGCTTCCGGCTTTTATCCAGATAGATCTGCAAGAGAACCCGTGGGACTGCACCTGCGACATCATGGGGCTAAAGGACTGGACAGAACATGCCAATTCCCCTGTCATCATCAATGAGGTGACCTGCGAGTCTCCCGCTAAGCACGCGGGGGAGATACTGAAGTTTCTGGGGAGGGAGGCTATCTGTCCAGACAGCCCAAACTTGTCAGACGGAACTGTTTTGTCAATGAATCACAACACAGACACACCTCGGTCGCTTAGTGTGTCTCCCAGTTCCTATCCTGAACTACACACTGAAGTTCCACTTTCCGTCTTGATTTTAGGATTGCTTGTTGTCTTTATTTTATCTGTCTGTTTTGGGGCTGGTTTATTCGTCTTTGTCCTGAAACGCCGAAAGGGGGTGCCAAGTGTTCCGAGGAGTGCCAACAACTTAGATGTAAGTTCCTTCCAGTTACAATATGGGTCTTACAACAGCGAGACACAGGATAAAACGGACGGCCACGTTTATAACTATATCCCCCCACCCGTGGGGCAGATGTGCCAAAACCCCATCTACATGCAGAAGGAAGGAGACCCAGTAGCCTATTACCGAAACCTGCAAGAATTCAGCTACGGCAACCTGGAGGAGAAAAAAGAAGAGCCAGCCACTCTTGCTTACACTATAAGTGCCACTGAGTTGCTAGAAAAGCCAGCCACACCAAGAGAGCCTGAGCTGCTGTATCAGAATATTGCTGAGCGAGTCAAGGAGCTCCCCAGTGCAGGACTAGTCCACTATAACTTTTGTACCTTACCTAAAAGGCAGTTTGCCCCTTCTTATGAATCTCGACGCCAAAACCAAGACAGAATCAATAAAACCGTTTTATATGGAACTCCCAGGAAATGCTTTGTGGGGCAGTCAAAACCCGACCACCCTTTACTGCAAGCTAAGCCGCAATCAGAACCAGACTACCTCGAAGTTCTGGAAAAACAAACTGCAATCAGTCAGCTGTGAAGGGAAATCATTTACAACCCTATGGCATCAAAGGATGCTGCTCCAAACTGTTGGAAGCACTGCATTTGTTTTTGTGTTTGTTTGTGTTCTCCCTTTCCCAGCGTCAATGGGGGACTTTGAAAATGTTTGGGGAATGGGATGAAGCAATGATACTGCTTTTTCAAGCTTTCCTTTAAATTATTTCTCTCTTGCTCCCTCCCACCCCCCTTCTCTCCTTAGGAATCATCACTGAACATGAATGTTTCTACAATGCATCTTTTTCATATATTTTGTTTATGGTTTTGTTTCTTTTTCTTTTATTTTTCCAGTGGGGGATGGGAAGAGGAGATTATAGTGAATGAAGAAAGAGTAAGCAAACTTTTCAAATGAAAATGGCTATTTAGTGTATTTTGTAGAAGATCTCCAAAGATCTTTTGAGACTCTAAATTCTTTTGTAAATAATGATATATGGTATTTCCATCTTCAGTTACCAAGTATAGCCACTAGGCATCACTTCTTTGTGTTAAAGTGCCTTTGCACTTTAAGTACATTACTTAAATGTTGCTTTTAGCTTTGATAAATTGAACATATTTTAATGTGTTGTATTTTTGAAATTAAAAACATTGTAAAATAGATCTAAATGTCAGCTATATGAAGTCAACGTACAGTTTGCTTGAGTTATAGAAACCAGCCTGTCATGAAATGATTCTAGTTCTAGGACTTTATAGATTTAACTGTAAAATATTTCCTTTCCTCTGGGTTTGTTCTAAGTGATTTTATTTAAGTCAACTAAGGGGATTTAACAGTGGACTAGAGGTAATAAACCACCTCAGATGGGATTATAATTCATTAATAAAATATATTTAACCCAATATCAGAGTGAATTGAACAATTAATGCCCTTCGGTAAATTATTATTTTACACTAACATGGTCAGTGTTTTAGATTATTTTCCTAATTAAGAGTACATTACACAACTTGTAATATATTTTTTCTGCATTAAATTAGATATTTTTATATATTTAAATGACAGAGTCTGTATTTCTAACTTTTTAATTGAAATTAATATTTTTTCTGCCTATCAAAACATTTTCTATAAACACACACCAGTAGAGGCCGCCACACACCTCATTTAATAAAGACATATGAGCCATTAAATACCTTGAAGGAAGACTTCAAAGGTGAGCTTAAAACTTCCCAAGTAAGTTCTCTGCAAATTCAAGGCGGCAGAGAGAAATGTATACATTACTTTCTTTTGGGATTAAAGTTTAGACTTAGAATCCTTCTCAATTTTCACATGTTCAAAGAAAGCAGGGTTTTCCTCTTGAGTTTCTTGAAGCGTTAACGAGGTGCTATCAAATCATATTCTATTTGCATCTCCAAATTAATTAATAAGTACCTTAATCAAAAAAGTAAGCATTTTGTTCTTCTGCCTTCTTTAGGCATGTGTTTCTTGATTTTTTCCTTGTGAGTTTGAGCAGCCTTTTGTTTTGGTCTTAGCATTAAAATGATTTTAACTAACCAAGTCTATATAATGTTTATGAAGCCTTATTAGCCTGTAAATAATTTTTAGATGCAAACATTATTGTGTGATTTAAACAAACAGCCCTTCTTTACAACAAAAAATAGTTTTGTTTTGTCTATTGTAAATCCTTATGCAACTGGGATGGTGATCTGCATATAAAGTAGTCCAGCTTTTCAAATCCTTATTAAAGCATTGATGGAGTCTGAAAGAAGCACACTGTTTCCTTTTCATAAATAGGTTACTGAACATAATAATCCTTTATTATCGTGTGGAGATTGAAGTGGATCCTGATAACTTACTTTTAAAGCTTTAAAATGACTAATAGTATATCGTCTGCCACTATAAACAATTCATGCGATAGGCTTTCAATTAAGAATTACTTAAATCCAAATTATTTGGATTAATAATGACTGGTGCAAAATCGTTTTTTTAACAATAGAAGGTAATTGTGTATATATAAATGTAAAGGGCATTCAGAAAAAAAAAAATACCTCCGACAACCTAGAATCTCTGAATATTCATAGTGACAAGATAACATGTTCATTCCTTGATCGGAGATCATAATTTTTATTTAAATCCATTAGATGAAAATTGAAAATGATGGGCTGCAATGATTTACAAGAAAGTTAATGTAAAGAGATTTCACAGAAAAGGAGCTGGAGTATTATGCTAGTTGAACTTGGACATAGCTCCTGGAAACCACTCCTCTTTGAGTGAAGCGTTTATATATATGAAAGAGTTTCAAAAATCCTCTTGTGGCTGCTCTCATTCGGTATAATGATAAACAAAGAATACAGAGGTAGGTATTTTGGGAAATGATTATGAAGGGAAATTAGTATACATATTCTATTAAGATAGCTCCTAGGTTTAAACTGTATGACTAGAACTATTGATGTAGTGATTCCACTTCAGCGTTTGTTCTTATTCTCCTGAAAGTAAAGTCATTCCTGTAACATGCCATTATCCATAGAAAAACTAATTCATTAATTTTAAATAGAGATAGCTTAATATTCATTTAGTTACATGATTTTAAAGAGGCCTCCTGGAAGAATTCAGATCCATAAACTCTTGCTTAATAATTATGGTTATATTCTAGATTCTCAAACTTTTTAGATATGTACTTTATTTGTATTAGATTTTAAGATGAAATCATTTGAATTTGGTCCAGACTATTTCATTTCAAGGAATAATACATCATATATTTTGAAACTTTATTTTCTAATGTAATCACACTTTATGTTTATTAACTTCTTAACATCCCCACTGACTATATATCGTTTTGCTGTATCCACTCAAGTGCTTTCAAAACATATTTTATTTTGATCTTCTACAGCTGGATTTTGCTATTTCACTTTTATTTTACATGCAACTTGTAATAGGTATGAGCATCGGCCCAGCGAAATGGTTCCAGTCAACAGAATGTGATCTCCCCTGGCCCTGCCTGGAACAGATCTATGTGTCTGGACCTACAAATGGCAAATGGTAATTCCCTTTGATTATTCCTCTTAATTAGTTCCTTTCACTGCTTCTGAATATACCTGTGGCTAAGTTTGTATTGAAACACTCAAAAGTACCACTTTTCAGTCTGGACACAATTGCCAAGAGTCTGATTTGGTTCTGGACTCTGGTCAACCTGTGTGCCTTGTTAGTTCACTCCGGCAGTTGGTGAGTAAGGAAATAACCCTTTGATTTCCTCTGTTTTGTCCTCTGACCTCTAAGGTGATTTAATTTTTCTAAGTATTTCCATGTCATCAAGGGCTCAATATCTTATGGATTTTACAAAAAGTATAAGGAACAAGAGAGAGGTTCTGTGATTTTTGACTCTGGAAATTCATTTTGATTGTGCACATTCCAGAAACATACCGGATTGGATGCTAGAGTGAAGAAAGCCTTCCCGACAATTCTCCCAATCCAGTCATTTCTTCATCCATTCAAGAAATACTTATTGAGTGCTTGCTTCCTAGGTGCCAGGCTCTGTGCTGTGTGCTAAGGGGACACAGAAACACAGTAGACAGGATCTCTGCCCCACCCCCTCACCTGTACCCCCTGCAGTGAGCTTAGTGCTCATAGAGGAATGACGATCACCTGGAGTAAACAGTGGAAACAGTAATGAAATACAGGATGTTGCATTTTTTATAGCTGATTCTGTGCAATGAAGTATAAAACAGATATATCATAAATAGAATAGCTACAGTGTAACCACTGTTAACATCTCTTTACAGTTACACAGCTAAAAAGGGGAAAAAAACACTAAAATAATATACAATAAATTTCTGCAGAACAAGGCCCAATATTATGGCCTGAAGATAGCTATATACATGTGCTATCTAAAGATGTACAATGGAAGGATGAGTCCCAAAAATGTAAATACACAGTCACAAATATACTTTAATTTTCTGGAATATCCACGCTTTAGAGGCAATATTTGCTTTATTATTTCAGTGGCTTAAAAGATAACATTTTAGCTTAAGTGTCTTTTACCGCTACAATAAGGCACTTACCTAAATCCTGAGAGAAAATTAAGTACTGTATATAGGTGTACTTTGCTTCTCACAATGGTTGTGCAAAAAGTCATGTGTAAATTGAAGTTTTGAAAATCAAATTGTATTTTAAATGCATTAGGGGAAGTGCCATTTAGAGGAACCTTGTGAATCCTTTTATAAAGCAGAAAATCATTTTATAATACAAATAATCACTCTCTAATTTATCTGTTTTGTATATTTGGATTTTCAGTATTGACTTTGCTTAAAACAGAGCCCACCTGCATAATAAGAGTGTGTTTTGTCAATGCTGCTTGTACTACCAGTTTCTTGGTTGCTAAGGGCTTATACTTGAAAATCTGCTGCAGTTTTGTGTGAATTGAGCTATCAAGCGATTCTATGATGGTGCAGTAGCATTCCTGAACAGTCCGAGTAGCCAACCCATTTCAACTTAATTGAACACAGGACTCTTCTGCTCAGCAGCATCTCCTCTCAGATGTGGCCATGTTTCATTAGAGGGTGGAGTGACTCCTGTATTCACATCCTATAAAGTGCTTAGAGTCATAAGTTTTATAATAAATATGTTATTATGTAAACATATTGAATTGCATGTGTGTTGGAATTTTTTAGCAGTATTTTAGCTTGAAAGTACTTGTACAAATACTGTTAGATTTAGTTGCAAATAATTGTTCTCAAGTTATTGGAATAAATGGCAAATGAAACAAGCTCTCGTGTAAATACACTTCCGTGCCAAATAGTGACATTGTTTTAAAAAATGAATGTCATCTTTTGGGCTGTTAGTAGGCAAAATGAAATATTGGAAATGTGATCAAATGATATTGTGTTTTACTGCATAAACTGTTTACACAGTTATTTTATGCTGTAGTTAGCTTTCAGTTAATAAATAAATATTCACTAAAAATGAACATTTGAATTAGAAAAATTCTTCAGAATCTTAAGAGGAATTCATTACAAAGTATTACTGAAACCATCCTCTTTGCCTTGATATATACTGTTGAAATGTCTACAAATTAAGGTCTCTCTTTATATGATCATAATTTACATATTGAAGGTAAAATGAGCTCTTTTAAAGACATATTATTTCTTTTCCATGAATGCCCATTAGTATCGGACTGTTAAAAATCAACAAAAACAATTCAAATAGACTTGTTTCTCTAGGAATTGATTTCCCCCTCCCCCACCACACATTCCCACCCACACCAAAGCCAACTGCTTTTCATTATAAAGTTCTAATATAACTGACTTAATAAATTTATATTAAAAAATATGAGACACATTTACATGCAAACTGAAGGAAAAGAAATTATAAATTTATTAACGGAGATGCTATCACTATATTCTGAAAGACAAATTAAATGAGATGGGGGAAGGGGCATTCATTGCTGTTATTGTGATATCATAGCAAAGTGACTTCCTTGGCTGTTTGCATTTGGTTGACCATCACAATATATATTCCAGGTATGCTCCATTCACAAATGTACAACATAACAAAGGATTTGAGATTCCTGTGGTGAAAGCAAGGACTTAAAACAGATTAAAACAATCTCTTGAGATTATTAATTTGCTATGTGCACAAAATATTCAGTTTATTCATGTAGCCTTCACAGAGTAGCTGAAATTATTGGCATAGCTTCATTTTAAAGTGTTTTGTTGGAGAAAAAGAGTTAGTGCTTAGTACAGTAGATTGTCCAATTCTTTAAAAAGATTTGTTGAAATGATATGAGAATGAAAGTAATATACAGCTCACCATTCTGAACATGAGTAATATAAAACATCAGCAAGTCATATGTGTCCATTTATACTGGCAAAGGCCATCAAAATAGATGTTGTCATTCCTGAATGGGGGCTGGAAATGCACCTGATCCATGTTTTCCCGGGCAACTGCTTTATAATTAGTTAAACATCATTTTTATTCATTTGATTTTCAAATATTGTTTTGTTTGCTATCAACATTATCCCAAAAAGGAACATTTGAGCTAATAATCTGTCAGATCCAGTTACTTGGCATTTTGGGCCATACTTGACCTTGACAGAATGTTGGCTACCACATGGATCTGGCTCACAAAGTGACTGTTGGGCGGACAGGACAGGTGAAGGGCGTCTATCTCGGTGAATCCCCAGCCAAGGCCCTTGCTTATCAAGCCCCTTTCACCTTCACATTGTTAATACTTGACATAGTGTTTTGGAACATAACTTTCCCATAAACATTTCTTTAACCCTTTTCCCATTTAGGGAAAAAATAAAGTGCAGCCGGCTGCCAGCGTTCATTTAACATCACACGTAGGAATGCTATGTTTTCTAGGATTTGACATTTTCATCAGTCGAGAATTACTATATTTTGTAAATGGAAATACCACTGCTAAAAGCAGAATTCTATAAATATAATGATGTCATTTGTTTCCAAAGATTATCGATATACTAGAGTGATGCAAAAATAATAAAAGAGAAATGTTTCATGGCAAACTTTGGGGATAAGGTTAGGACTGTAATCTGCAAATTATCTCACAGTAAACACTGCAGCCGCTAGCTCCACCAGCGAGTATTCTCGGGGCAAACGGGAGACAGGTTAATGAATAAATGAATAAGACTTTGGCTCTCATGTGAACATGAAAAAGTTGAAAACTGGAGGATCTAAGTTCAAAGCATAATTACAATAGATTTTTAGCCGTTCCATGAAGTGTTAAACAAATATTTAGTTGGAACATTTTCAGAACTCATGAGAAACACACACACACACACACACACACATGTGCACGTGCACACACATGTGTGCACACACACACAAAGACACACCCGATGAGGATAGCAGAGAAGTTACGGTAACACATGGCCGGGATCCAAAGTTCATTTCATGCAGGCAGGCCTAATTTTAAGTGCTACTTGAGTCTGTCTATTGAACCCAATGATCTCATTGTAGAATTAAAAGCAGCTTTACTGCTGAGCTGTGAGACTGTCTTTATATTGGTTTTTGGAATTGGGAGATTCTGAGTTGAGAGAAAATGCACTCCCTGACAAGCTTGAATGATGAATTCTTCCAGAACTTATCATTTAGTTCTTTCTGTGGCTCTGTGTGTTTTATTGTTTTGTTTAAGTCTTCCAGATAGGAGAGAAAATCATTGGGCTCAAAACTATATGAAATCATATTTCTGTCAGAACACAGTTGTCTCATATAGTCTGATTTATATAAAATAAGAATCTACAGGTAGTGTTTCATAATGAAGAGTCCCAGAATCTGGGGTTCTGATCTTCATGCAGCTAAAAAGCTATAAGGACAAGTCATAGGTCTCCTTGGGTGTCAATTTCCCCATCTGGGAATAGTATTGAACTGGATGAACTCAATGGACATATCCAACTTTAGTGCTCTAAGATTCTAGGCTATTTTGAAAGTGGTTGCTACACACAAACCAGAGTATTGAGACAATTATTCAGGTGATTCAAGTCTGAAAATCTCATTTTCTAATTTGGACTAGCCTTACTCTGATTTTATTTTATTATTAAATTTATTGGAGCGACATTGGTTAATAAAGTTATACAGGTTTCAAATGTACGAATCTATAATACATCATCTGTATACTGCATTGTGTGCTCTCCACTCAAAGTCAAATCTCCTTCTATCACCATATATTTGACCCCATTTACCTTTTTCTGCCTCCCTCCTCCTCCCCCTTTCCCTCTGATTTTATTTTTACAATATTCGAATGTACCATTTGTCTTGGGTTAATTTCTCTTTGTAAACTTGAGTTTTAAAAAATGTTCAAACCACTTTTCTTACTTCTTTGTAAATCACAACATCCTACTGATTCTTTTGGTGGTGGGGGTTAGCGGGGGAGTTGATGGGTTTTTCATTTAGCTGTTTTGCAGGGAAGTTGTCTCTGGGGTTGATGAGTTTAATTATTTTGTGTGATAATTAAGAAAGTTAAACTATGAATCTAAAAAGATTGTGTTTTCACATTTCGGGGCATACAGCAGTTTGCCTGTTTAGTTTTTCATCATCCCACCCTTTTAGCCAACACTGCCAAGTCTCTTATCACCAGGAAAACTGATGGACCCTTGGACAATTCAGTTGAGCTTCCGAAAATCAATGATTCATTCCAGTGAGCAAAGCTCTTAGCTGACAAGTGGTGTTTGGCCTCTTCCTGATCATAAACTTTAGCCATTGTTTTATTGCTGGGCCAATGTGTCTCTATCTGGTGAAATAGATTTTAACTGGAAATAAACAAAGAAATAAAGCCCTCAATCTTGTAATATTCAACTGACATGATCTTTGCAACAGTGAAAAAAGAGGAAGAAACAGCCATTCAAAATCCTCCACTTTTCAGAGGTTTCTGAAGGGCTTATTAAACGCATTAGTGAATGAAAGGAACATCCATCTACACTTTGCTGTGTGGTTTCTTCTGTCATGTCACAGAAAGTTATGAAAAAGAAAATGTAGGTTATCTTTGTCCAAGCCATCATCTTAAAAAATAAATAAATAGGATGCCATTGAGACACTAAAGACTTAGAGTATGATTACATTTCGAATGCTGGACTTGAAATTTGGGAACTAAATATATTTTATTTAGTAAAAAGTGAAAGTCTGCAAAGCAAATACTTTTTAAGCAATAATCTAGGTAATTTGAGAGAGGGGCTTGTTGAAAGAATCTCATTACTTTTAGATTTTGTTGGTACAAATTCATCAGAATGTTGTTCTGTTCTATGCAAACAGCTCAAATGTTCTGAAATTTTAAAAATAAGTGAATTCTTCTGCTCTTACAGATTAAAATGGGGAGGCTCTGCCTGTGTTGATACAGTTTGCTATTGTTTTTAGTTGGACTTTCTGGCTTTTTCTCTAGAACAAAATCAAATATCCAAGGATGAATATTTGTACAAAGTCAGGGTAAAGTCTCAGGGAGAAAGGGGTAAATATACACTTTCTCAAATGATTTCGAACAGAGGGCCAAGAAATAGGTAGCTTCACAAAATTCTCTTCCCTTGCCTCTCCAAGAGAACTCATCTCCAAGTTTTGATCCCTGACCAGGAAAGAAACATTTTCCTATACAACCAAGATCTTGAATTTTACTGGGTTCTGTTTGATTTTGCTCTTCACTCACACTGATTCCTTCTGATTTGCTCACTGAGGGAGGGGGATCTGAGGACAGTGGTGAGATCATTCACCAGAGGTCAAGGAGCCCTAAGGTTTGGCCTCCACGTCTCTCTCTCTCTGCTAACTCACTGTGTGACATTGCACCAGTTCCTTCTCGACTCTGAGCCTCAGTTTCCTTATCTGAGAAAAGAAGCAGCTAGACTTAATTTCCCAGTCAAGAAAGCAATGAAATACAAAAGAGCTTATTACTGGAGAAACCTAGAATCCATTTCAATTCACACACACACAAAATAGTAAATCATTCACAAACTTGATACATTAACAATCATTAATAACAAATTATTTTTAACAAGCCTCACACCTGTTCTTATGACGAATGAGTCAAAACATTTGGACTACAAGTTCTATTGTTCCTTTTGGCTTAAAAAAATAGTCTCATGATTTTCTTTCCCTCTTCCTTATTCCAGCTCCTAAACATTATAATTGTATAAATTCATTTACACAAAGAGTATGAGTAATTTCTGGTAGTCCTCATGTGGTAACAGATTGTCTCTAAAAATACAATTTATAGAGTGCTCATTGTGTGCCGAACACTTGAGCAGATGCTGTGCACATGTAAAACAAATCCACAAGTGTTCCTGAAGGCCCAGCCTATGTGCAGCACTGGGATGACTCTGGGGTGAAAAGGAAACACCACTAGCCACTGTCTAGGCATCAAGGACCTCCTACATGTCAGGGAGACATAACATATACACTCGAAATAAGACACGGCTCCTGCCATCAGGGAATATATAACCAAGTTGGGAAGATGGGCTAATTATCCATGAAAGGGGTATGAGAGGTCAAGATCAGAAAGGAAAAAGATCAATGCAGACTAGACTGGCACTATCTGAGAAGGCTGTTTGGAGGAGGGGGGACACAAAAAGAGCCTTGAATCGAGGAAAGGCTTGGGGAATCAGCAAGCTGGAAAATAGAAAGATAGAAATAAGTGTGCAAAAAACAGTGAAGAGAATGGAAGGACTGGCTTGAATTACCTCTTGATGGCTTTTAAAGACAGAGTAAGGAATTTGGACTTGATTTCATAAATAATGGAAGGTTCCTCAAGCAAAGTGAAAGTCGTAGAACTCTTAATATTTGTATAGGGCCTTATAAAGTACTTCATGTGCATCTCTAATATTAATACTGATTATCACTATTTGAGATTATTATATGTGGGTTTCAATGAGGAAATTGAGGTTTAGGGAGGTTTGGTAGCTGGCTCAGTGTCCCGGTGAGTGGAGGGAGGGAGAGGCCACCTAGTTCAGTGAGTCAGCAAAGAGAAGTGTTAAGAACAGGCGTTTGGGAACCAGCATGTGGAGATTTGAAACCCAGCTCTGCCGCTCACCAACTGAGTGACGTTGGGCAAGTCACTTAACATCTCTGGGCCTCAGTTTTCTCATTTGAAACAAGGTGACAAGGATATTTTCCTTCACAGGGTGGTTATGAGGATCAGTGAGTTAATATTTGCAAAATAAAATGTATTCGTTAAACAAAACAGAAAGTGGCAAAGGTGTAATTAGAAACCAGTTCAGACAGATTTTAAGCCCATGTCCTGTGAATTCAACCACTAGGTCTCACTGGATAAACAGAGAAGACACGAGTCTTCTAGCAGAAAGAGTGATCTGTGCATTAGAGCAGAGAGGACACTGGGCTCCAGGAAGCTGCTGTGGTGATTCAGGATTAAGGAAGTGAATCCTCGTGATTAAGAAAATGAAAAGAATATGAAGCCAAGACACCACACTCTTCTGTTCAACCACAGACTGTCCACAAGCTAGGAGTACAGACTGATCTTTTAGAGAGCCATATTTAGTAATGCATCCATCTTTTATCATCAGCTGGTTCTTAGTTTAATAATACTTATATTCTCTAGGGAAAAAAGTGAATGGATAAAGAAAAAAAGGACTTTTCATCATGGGTTCTGAACTGAGAGAACTTTGAAGGAGGTTGGTTATGAGAGGAGAAACCTGTGGCCAACTGGGAAGAAATTGTGGGTTTACCTGAGATTCACATAGGCCATCTGGGTCTTGGATCTGTGCAAGGCTCACCTCACAGGTGTGCAACCTGTACAGTTGCCCAGGGACTCAAGCTTAAAAGCATCCCACATTTGGTTTAATTTTCAGCTGCTCTGATGGTTCTCAGAAATATGAGTAACTTTTGAACAAGGAACCCTATATTTTCATTTTGCACTGGGCTTCATAAGTGACATAACCAGTCCTGGGTCTGTGACATCAGTGACTCAGTTAACTTGCCACGAATTCCTTTTGCCTAAGGCAGAGCCGTCTCTACTAGGACCACTACGTTTTGAATATCCTGCAACCTCTTTTTCTAGTTATGTGTCTCTCTCATTCCACTGACTTCTCAGATGAGGTCTCACACTAAATGACAGTGCAGCTGCTTCTCTTTTTAAACATTTTTTAAAATTTACATTTTACACATTTTTTAAGCTAATTCAGAACAAGTGTGTGTGTGTGTGTGTGTGTGTTTAAGAAAAATAAAAGCATCCAGTACTAAAGCAGTCACATGGAGGGGGGAGGGGGCGTGCAGTTTTTCTGTTCTGTGCACAGCCTGTTCTTATCTCAACCGTGTATAGCCGGTAAGAGCAGCCAAATGATTTTGCAATGTGAGAATAGCAATTTGGGTTTCGTAGGGCAGGTAAAAAAAAAAAAAAGCTTTATATAATTTGGCTAAGCTTTGTAGGAAAGTAATTGTGGACTTTTTTAAACTCTCTATTTACCTCTGTCATCTAAGCTGTGACCACAAGAATAACTTCCAATGGGCCCAGGTTTCATTCGTCACGATGGCCTTAAAAAGGAAGGAAAAAGGAGGGATCAGAATTTTCTCCATTTAAGAACATAAAGAAACAGAAGCATTTTGAAGAGAAGGGAACTTGGAAAAGTTGACACAGTAAGTTAGAGCGGGGTGGTTATGATGAAAGCCTGAGTCACAGGATTGGGATATTTCGATTATCTTCTATTGCTTCATTGTAAATGAAATTGCTCAACAGCCTTTGAGGATTTCCATTAAATGGCACCCGGATAAATTTTCACAGTTATTCTTAGCAAAACTCTTTAAATAGTAAATGAGAAAGGTCACATCATGACAGCATTGTACAAGCAAAAACTCCCCCGACGCCCATGCAAAGATTTCTATCAAGCATTTGTCAGGCACACAGGAGCTGCGCATGGGCAAACCTCACAGCTGCCTTTGAAACCAGGAGCTTTCGGAAGCCTGAGATGTTGGGCCACATATCGGTCTTTTGTTTACATCTGACCCACAAACATTGGGTCTTACTTAGAATGCAAATGAATGAGCCCTAGGGATAACAGTGTCTTTGATTGATGTATTTGGTCTTTCCGACCTGAAAACGCATCAGTTATTGAAAGGCTGCGGGGGCATTGGTGTGACTTAGGAAGTTCAGACTATATGTTGGGCTCAAAGCTTAGGGCTTACATTTTTTAAATAAAAGCACTCAGGCACATTACCCATTGATTCCTCGGGCTGACAAGATCCCAATAGTGCCAAGTAGGGCAGAGGCTCTGAGTCTTGAGCCGGCGGGACAGGCAGGCTCCACCACTGGGCTGGCTGCCTTGCTTCTTCAAGCATGGAAGTGTGGGTTTAGGCACCACAAGCCTTTCTCGAGCTCTGGAACCGGTCAGATGGCTCCAGATTCAGAAAGCTTTACTCGCAAATGCTAAACATTGCTGAATCACAGTAGAGACCTAGCTTGTGGCTTAGGAAACTTCTGTCATTGTTTTGCTTTGTTTTATTCTAATAACTTCAATGTTACTGAGTTCCATTCATGACTTATAAACAATCGAACCAAGTAAAGATTATAGAAATAAACCTTAAAGACTGATTTGGTAAATAAGTACATAGGTCTCTGGCTTAATTCTTAAGTAGGTGAATCAAGAATTCTTTACGTTTATTTTTGGTTAGTCCTTGAACTGGTAGATTAAAAACTGAGGTATGGCTTTTTTTTTTTTTTTACACGCCTACAGCACCTGGTCTTCCTAGGTGGACTCTCGTCCAAGTACTAACCAGGCCTGATCCTGCTTAGCTTCTGAGATCAGACATCGGTCTTTTTCAAGGTGGCATGGCCATAAACATGGCTTTTAAAAAACGTAACATTTCTTATATTGCCAATGGCTTTTTTTCCTAGAAGTAGTAAGGACATCAACATCTCCCCAAATCTGTCATTTATATGGAACAAAAATGCTTCTAAGACCTCATTTGATCTAAAAATGTGTAATTCTATGGCTTACTTTATAAATTGTGCCATGATTTGAATTATACTAAAGTAAAACTGTGAATTAAATTTTAGGTAAAGAATTCCCAGTTTTGTAAATTTAACACATAATTTCTACCTACAGCAAGCAATTTGCTTTTTAAACCATGCTGTCATATTTATAAATCTCACCTGACCTTCATAAAATTATGAAACTCAAGAACAGTTAATATGAAAATATTTCTTTTTCACTTTTTAGAGACCAGAAGTCAGGATGAAAACTTAGTGGTTTTTTTGCATATGGTTAACACTGCCAAGAGCAGGTGGGGGAGGCGACTGAAATATAGGTTATCGCCTTATTGTTCCCAAGGATAAAGAAAAGAACTGTTCACTCCTAGCTATTATGCAACAAATCGTTTTTTCAACATTCTCATTCATAATGTTTTCTGAAGTGTAACTTCTGTCTTTAAAAGGTTTAAACCACATTTCCATTTATTACGTTTCCTTTTCCCAGACCTCCGGTCAACTTAAGAGGCCTCATTATACTATATGGAAATTAAAAGATTCCCAAATGGAAAAAGACTGTTTTGAATGCTGACTAATGTCCATAGCATTTGGAAATAATTAACTCATTAACTCATTCATTCATTCATGTAACAAACATTTATTAAACACTATGCAAAACTCAAGCTCTAATCCTCAGGAGTTCACAATCAAGTGGTGCAGAAAGTCTTGCATAAAGAGAATGCTAATGCCGAGTTGTCAACAGCACGATAGAAGGATACACAGAGTACATTGAGAATAGAAGGGAGCCAGCTACTGTCTCGGTGTGGGTAAGAAGATCTAGCAAGTTACAGTAGAGCTGGAACTAGAAGTGTGAATAAAATTATGTTGGCTGACAAAGGTGGAAAAGGGAAGAGCAGACTCAAAGGTACAGACCTGTTCAAGTGCATGTTTTGGCCATAGTGAGACATCTGGTGTCACTAACTACAGGATAAGACACTAGGGAGCAATGGCAAAGATGAGGCTGAGAAAGTAGGATGCAGTCTAATCACGAAGGACCTCAAATGTCTTGCTCAGGAGACTGAAGGTATTATGAGTTTGAGAAGGGTAGTAACATGAACAGGTCTGTATTAAGAAAAATAATTTTTGTGCCTTGAGTAATGGACTAGAGTAGCAAGAAACTAGAGGTGGGAAAGACAATTTGGAAGCCAAAACAGGAGCCGGAGCAGCTGAAAGTAGGAGATGAGCATGTCCTAATGAGAAGGAGGTATGGAGTTGGAGGACCTATTATTAATTATCTTCGCAAAATGAGAAAAAAGGAAGAGTTAAATCCTTCCAGAATCATGCATGCTTCTATCATACAGAATGCTAACATATATTTAACTAAAGCTTTGTATAATTGATAAAGTCTTGGCATAAAAAGCATTTACTAAGAGCATACTCTTGTTTGTGTGAAATTCCAAAGTACCTATGAGAAGCATAGATATTTCACTTCTTCATATGCACCGAAGGCTTTTGTAGATAAATGTCTTGTTTCAAATAAATGGCTATACTTCCAACAGAAACACCTACAAATGTTCTAATTAATGAATGTGTTAACAGATCCTCCATATCATGAATATTAAATGGCATCTATTCTTTGGCATGGACAAGTGTATGGTGACTGTCTGGGCATATAAATTCTATATGGAATATGGGAACCCTGTAACATGAATTTATGGTAAAACTGAAACTACTTTTAGGTGGAAGGTCAAATATAATTTGGATGTCAGTCATGTCTTACACATAGCAATAGTTGGAAAGCATCGAAGTAGAGAATTGTAATTGAGTCATTACTTAACATTTGATTCTTTCTCAATTTTGTTACTTAAAAGGGCTTGTGTATTTTATATTGAAAGGGGTTATCTTATAACCTCTAGGTCTACTATGGTTGCTTTATGAAATGATTTCTATAATGTATTCATTATGCCATTACACCATTAATCAAGTGCCAACACCATGCTAGGTCCTGGAATCCTGCATGTCTGAAGCAGATAGGCAATGACCCTTATAAAGATCAAGGGGGTATGGGAAAACACTGCCTAGGAATATATTCTCCTCAGTTTCATTTGAAATCACACCACATAGCTCTCCAAAGAATTGGTGCCATAATCATTCATTCATTCAACTGATTTGTCACTTCCTCTGTGCTGAGCACTATGACCAGTGCTGGGTAAACAGTAGTAAATAACAGACAAGATTTCTGCCTTCATGGAGCTTACTATGTCCTAAGAAGTACTCACAGTGTAATGCACTGAGTGCTACGGTGCAGTTAATAGAGACTGAAAGCTCCCAAGATGCAATGGGCACTTGAGTTTCAATGCATGGATGTATAAGAGAGAGAGAGAGAGAGAGAGAGAGAGAGAGAGAGAGAGAGAGAGAAAAGTTGTGCTTATCCCAATTTTACCTACATATAATCACATTCTCTCAGTCATCTGTGAAAGTAAACAATAGAGAAATAAACAAGAAGAGAGGAAAAAAATGTGAAAGTTGCACCTCCTCCATTAAGCCTTCGTCACTTCCTCCAAACGGAAGTGACTCCTCAATAATTATGGTTCTTGATTCTGGACCATTTCTTCCAATTTATGGGCATATTCTTTCTTGATCAGAAATAAAGAATTGCACACGATATCAAGTCATTTCCTATTCCTACTTTTAAATAACTCTGGAAATGATCTTTAATGTTTGTTCTTTCTAAGTGCTCTTCCAAAAGATTCAACAGAAAGCTGTGTAAAGACTGAAAAAAAAAGATGACCATAACCTGTTTAAGCTTCATTTTCTTTGATTATTTATGCTCCTTTTTCTTCACCTTTGCCTTCCCTGTAATCAGCCTCATCCTGTAGAAGTTAGAAAGATGCTGATTACATACAAGTCACAGGGTAATTTACCCTTTTGACCTTCTTTGAGCTCTTATAAATCTATCCACTGCTGGAGGCCGGGGTTTTGTCTTCCCTCAGAAACAAAGGGGTGTTGCTCTATAAGCTGCCTCACACAGCAGCAGAAAGGAAACACTGAAAACCGTGTGTGTGAGGCTGGCTGGGGGAAGGATGCTATGACCTTGGCCTTTTTGAGAATGTAGGGAAGAAGAACGCTTCCCATTTTCCCAGTGTTAGCAGCCCTAATCATGCCAGAAGCAACATTAGTGACAAATTAGAATGCAGTTATCAGTTGTGAGTCTAAAATGAGGAGGTTGGACCAGTTGATCTCAAAGGCTCCTTTCCGGCTCTCCCGTTCCAGTATTCTAAATATGTCTCAAGCATGATAACTTGAAGAGAAAATTGAATAGGGTGATGAATTAGGCTTATGTGTGAGAAGCACCCTGGTGGATACAGCCAGTCACAAATCACAGCTAGAGATAGCCTATCCCGCATCCAGTGTCGAGTAGGGAAGGTTTGGTCTAAGTTGTGTTAAATAAACATAGACAGCCTGACTACCATACTAACTAAAGTATTTAGGAAAATAATTTCAGCTTTAGGGTTCTATAAGCCTGGGACCTTTCATCTCTATAATCACATGGATGCTTGAAAGACTCCTAATATTCAAGATGTGTATGTCAGCGGGAATGTTCTGAAAGGTTTTCTAAAGTCTGTCTGGTGATCTCATTTGGTCAACTGATGTCTCCTTTTCTCTGGGATTCTACTTAGGATAGCGTTCAAATTCTGTTTTCTATGCTTAGTTAGCCTGAACCTAATTGCTGCCATTATTTTTCTCACTTCTCTTTCTGTACTGATTTTAATGTGCAAAGGTGAGTCCTCTTACAACAATTGATCCATTCTTATGGAGGTGTGACTATGAAGCAAATATCTTGAGCAACTCGGTGGGTTTTATTCCTTTGATCGATCTAATATGGATGTAGGCCCATCTTAATACAAGTAATAATAACAATTACACAGAACTTAATTTGTGGTGTACAATAGCAGTCCCCAACTTTTGGGGCACCAGGGACCAGTGCTCCTATGAGAATCTAATGCCTGATGATCTGAAGTGGAGCCAAGGCAATGATGCTGGTGCTGGGGAGTGGCTGTGAATACAGATGAAGCTTTGCTCTCTAGCCTGCTGCTCATCTCCTGCTGTGCGGCCCAGTTCCTAACAGGCTATGGACCAGTACCGGCCTGCAGCTTGGGGGTTGAGGACCCCTGGTATACAATAATCTAAGTGCTCTGCATGTATTAATTCATGTTCACAAGCACCCTATGAGTGTGTGTGTGCATGGTTGTGGGTGTTTTCCCCCTGTTCTGGTTTACATTTGTAGTAGTTCAGTGTTCTGTGTTTTACTTTTAGTTTAGGATTCTGAGAAAAGAAATTCCCTTCATTGGTTCATTTCTCTCTCTTACTGTGGCACTCAGCCCTGGCCTGGCAGCCTTTCATGCCCAAGAAATATCTTGGCAGTGCCCAGAGTCCAAGCAGCCATGCTGCTGGGAGCAGAGCAGCAGCAAACACCATGTGCCACTCGGAGAGCCACTTTGCCCGATGCGCAAGATCCAGTGGGCTTCGACAGGCATAGAGCATTTGCTGTTCCTATTTTCATCTTGCTTAGGGAGATATATGACCCAAGGAGACACTCATTTCAGAGAAGACACGAAGAGTTGTTCTTCAAGTGCCTGAGAGCAGGTTCCCCATGAAAGCCTTGTCCAGATACTTACCCAGAGTGTGTGAAAGCAGCACCACAATGAATAGTATTTCAGGGCAGTCACAGAGCACAGCTACTGTACAATTCTGGAAAAAAAATTCCCCACGTTTTTTAAATTTTTCTGGGAAGGGCTTTTCACATCCAACATAGTGTCCTTGTTATGGTCTTACTGAGCACTTTTAAAAGCACTTGTATCAACGCAAGGCTTATAAAAGCCCACATGCTTGATGATGTTTGAGATCCATGAACAGAATATTAAAACCAAGCCTGAACAGTCACTAGGAAAGTGAGAGGAAACTCAACATTATTTTGTGAGCTCTAATGATCTCTTATCTGCTTGGGCTTTAGTGAGAGCTTTGGAGGATCAATTTACTATCTAATTTACTCTGGCAACTGGAGCACAGAGACCTCCTCCTTCTGCCACGTACAAGTAGCATGAAACAATAGTGGCTGTTTGTCCTAATGAGGTTTTTTTTAATGATTATGATTATAGCCCAGCCACCCTACCCCCTGCCTAAGTATGAATGACTTTGGGGGATATGACAGACTTCACAAATGCCTCTGCTCCCCAAAGTCAATAGTGCAGTATAAACTATGGATGTTACAAGATTGGGTGTGTCCTCATTTGGGTGCAAATGTCGTGGGGCCACTGTGTGTATGTGCACGTTTTTATTCCAAGAAGCTTTTCATTCTATGGCTACTAAACCATGTTGATAAGTCGCACTAGAAAAGGAAGCTGGCATGCAAGTGGTAGCATCTTGCAGGCAGCATTGTGACATTTACATTTCCCTCAACGTACCCATAAAAATCCCAAGATTAAATTTGGTTTGCCTTTTATTTCTTCTGACACCCTATGCTGGCTTTTCATTGCAGAGACTTCTCATGAGCATGTTGGATGTGGGAATGGGCTGCTAACAGATGAAATAAAAATACTTCCATCATTCCTCTTATGACTTCCAAGAAGTAGATGAAAATACTTGCAGCCCAGGGCTCAAATTTACATGGTACATACAACAGTACATAGTATGTCAACTGGTGTGCTATCCTTTCATTCCTAAATGCAGCCAAAACAGGCACAGTGTAGTCTAAAATTTTTGGTTACTTCAGAAGAAAGTAAATAGATGTTTTAGTTTTCAACAACGAAAGAGCAGAAATGTGTTCAACGTTGTCTTGCTAATTTCGAACCATTGTAAAGAAATGTTTGTTTGTGTTTGCTAATGTTCACTATAGACAGAAACACAGCGTGCATGGAACTGGTTCCACAGGAGTCACTGAAAGGCATGCTGAGAATATGTGCTAAGAATAAGACACAATTCTCTGTGCCTGTTCTCTGGCTAAACTCATTATGACAAGTGATTTCAAAGTCACAAGAGATGACATGTTCATATGTCCTGGAAGGGAAAGGGTTGATTGGCAAGGGTCTTCTTTTTTTCTCTTCATGACAGCACCTTTGGCTGGTATGGCAAGAAGACATACTGGAAGCAGGTAGAAAAGATGAGAGACAACAGAATCAGGGTGAGAAGAGACCAGACTAACATGTTATTGGTCAACATGCTGACTGTACCATTTAAATTACACATGTTCTAATAGCATATCCCGTGTATTTTCTAAAAAGGCTTTTCCTTTGCAACATGATATGGTGGGAAAGGGTTTCAGAGTCAGAAGGCAGATGTTTAAATCCTGGCTCTGCCAATTCCTCTGTGATCTTGAACAAGTTCACCTCCTTGAATCTCCATTTCCTCAACCGGAAAATGGACAGAATAATAGCACCTACCTCACAGTGATGGAAGGGTTAAATGCACGTTCATACATGTGAAAGTGCCTAGTATAGTGTGTGACACCCAATAGGTGATTCATAATTTTAAAAAACCTGTCAGTATAAGGAATGAGAAAGTACCCAACATCATGGCATGTGACTTGATCCACTCATGAGTGTGCTAAGCTATGAGTTCCAATTCAACATACTTTATAGTCATTCCTAACACCAGTGCTTCTGCAGTCAGGCTTTCTTTCATCTGCAACAATAATTTCCTGCTAAGCCTTAGTGTTTTGCACTAGCTATTGTACGTGACTACTGCTACAAAAACATACACTGAGAGCAGTGGTTATCAACTTTAGGGGCACATGACAATCACCCGGGGCACCACAGGTGCCCAGGCCCTACTGCAGAGATTCTCATTCAACTTGTCTTGGGTGAGTCCCTAGACGGTTTTGGCATCAGCATTTCGAAGAGATTGCAAGGTCATGGTCTAGTGTGTACCCAAAGTCAAGGACTCTGCTGATTTACAGAGTTCTCCTTGTTCTCTCCCTTTCTCTGACCTGTTCCAGTAAGAGCTGTGATGTCTTGCCAAAGCCAAAAACAATCTCCTGCATATTTCTTTTCACCCCAATACTTTACATAGTGTCTGGAACATGGTAAGTACCCAATAAATATCTCTCAAATGAATGAATGAATGAATGAATGAATGGTCAGTAGTATCTGCTTGTAAGGTTGCTTGCTTATGTCAGTGAGTGATAAAATAGAAAGAACATTGACTTAGGAGTTGGAGAATCTGGACTTTTATTATGATTTAGTCACAAACTTTTCATGTTAAAAGCTTATGTTAAATCACTTATCCACTCCAAGCCTCAGTTTCCCCATGTGTAAAAGGAGAGGACTAGACTAAATGATGCCTCAGAGCCTCTATAGCTCTGACATTATTATTCCATGAGTCTGTGAAAATCCACGGCACCAGTAGCTGTATTTCTGCCACCCTCATAAAATGACATGGACATGGGGAAAAGGATTTTAATGAATCTTGTAAAAAGCACTTTCTGGAACTAGAGAAGCCATTTTCATAATGGAGAGTATTTAATGGACTTAGCTTGTAAAGAAGCAGTTTAGTAGTTTCTGTCCATTTGGAGCTGTTATGCATGCTAAGCGGAAAGAAGAGAATGAGGAACGAGTAATCGTGGAGTACCCACCTTCTTTCAGAGACGGAGTGTGGCCTCTGGAACCAGAGTAATTCAGTCCAGGCTGACTGCTCACTAGCAGGGCGATTTGGACATGTTCTTTGGGGTTTGGTAAAGATAAAATGAAATAACACACGTAAACCACTTAGAACATCACCTGGTGAGTAGAAAGAAGGCAATAAATATTAATGAAAAAACACAACAAAACCAGAATAAAACCCTACGAGTCCAGAACTGTTTGTCTCCGTATTCCAGTTGAAGAAATCAAAGATCAGAGAAGTCAAATAAATTTGCCTGAGGTGACATAGCTGGCAAATCACAAATCTGGGATTTCAATTAAGCTCATGTGACTGCAAAGTCAGTGCCCTTGCCCTTATTCTTCACTGTTTTATTGGGATTCCTAACATGGCTAGACCTGCTTGCAAACTGCTATTCATGCTTTGCTCACTGCATTAGTCAATGTTGGGGGTCTGCTCACCTCAGCAGCCTGTCCCAGGTCCTGACAGGTTTGGTTTGGCCACTGATCATCAGCTCTTCCCCTTTTGGAGTGTCCTCTATCATGAAAGAGTGAACAGCACTGCTGCTTTCAGTCATGCACCTCTAGTTTTTAATACAGCGAAAACCTCTGCATAGGTAGGATTGCTTCTTTATATATCAAGCCATAAAGACCTTTGCAGAGAAAAGCTGATCTTGGAAAACAACTCTGGATTCTCCACAGCACTTAGCCTACAGTTGGTGCTCAGTAAGTGTAGGGCAGGGCCTGAGCAAAGTGCTTTGAAGTTTTCCTGGTGATATGACTATACTCTCCTGGTTAAGATGCCCTGTCATTCTAGTTCAAAACCCTCATTGTACAGTTGGGGAAACTGAGCCAAAGAGGAGTAGAAACTTATGCAAGGTTGCATCAGAAGGCCCTGAGTCTAGGTCATTTGATTTCAACTGTGTATCTCTTTCCTTTGGCTGTCAGGACAAAGTGGACTTAGGTCTTTGGGAGTGCCTAGATTTTTCTACTTAGGTAATCCAAGGTCAGCATCATAGCTGAGTTGTCTCTGTGAAATTTTTTGCTGTCTAGTGGCCCTCCGCTCCTTTTTGAGATACTATTTTGGGGTAATGAGAAAAGCTCTCTCGCACAGAGGCAATATATTATGGTGGTTAAAAATGTGGAATTTAGAGTGATACCAGCTGGTTTTAAATCCTGGTTTCATCACTCTCTAGTTGTATGATGTTAGGCAAATTTCTAAACTTCTCTGATCTTCAGTCTCTCCATATGGAAAATGGGCATAATATTGGTTGATGTGACAATTAAATAAGATCATGCATATAAAGTACTTTGAATAATGCCTGACAAAAGTATTCAATTAAGCTTTACTATTATTATTACCTTTCATTTTATAACTTACTTCAACTGAGCCTCAATCTTGTCATTCTTCAAGTTTCAAGAAAAGGATGTTTACCTTATTCCCAGCTCTATTGTTTGTAGAAACATGTAGGTCTGGCTGTACATAAATTCAACTGCAACACAAAATGGCAGAGCTCTAACTGTCTTCCATAGAGAATGATTCCCAGCTTTCTCCCACTCAATCTTTGTCAAAAGCTGAGTTGAAAACAATAGCTCCTTAAGTGGGAGGATTTCTAGGAAAGGACATAATCCATCCACTCTCCCAATTCATCTCTAGGTTCAGGCATGTCAGCAGAGTGGTACAAAAATTTAATCTTACTGGCTCTCCAGTAGAATGGCTTTTCCCAAACTATGTTTTGGTATGATACTACACCATTAACCTCTATTAAGGGTCATGTTAAGCAAGAGCCCAATGAAACTCATTGTTACATATAGAGATAGTGTTAGAAACCTTTGTCATTATACTACCAACTACTATTTATGTGCAGGCCTGGACAAACTTCCTGGCCTCTCTATCAAGAATAATTATGCATCCATTGTGTAATTGATATATTTCTACTCCACAGACATTGTGGCCTTTACAACATACAGATTCTCTTTTCCTAATGGCTGCTAGGTCTTTTAGAGAAAAATCTGTGGCTAAATCCTTGCTAAACATGTAGAATACCATTGTCTGCAATTTTAGTTCAGATCTACATCACTTCATTTTTATACTTTTTTTCCCTTTCATCTTTCATCTCTTCTTTTGATTGAAGCTTCCAAGTTATATTGTATGCAGTTTGTTTCTTTTCCAATGTTTAATATCTGACTATGTAAGAGAGGGAGAACAAAAGGAAGGAAGATAAATAAATATTAAAAAGGCTTTCTTGATCCTTCAAAATTCAACCTACAGATGTTACATACATCAGACTTCACCCACAAGCCCAACTCCCATAATACGAAGATGCATTTTCAAAATGTTCATATAGGCATTATATTTTAAAAGTCGAGAACAATATGACTTATAAGAAAGGCCAGTCAGGCATCTATTGTGTCACTTCAGGCTCATGGGACAGACTCATTTCATTCAAATTGTCTCTTCCTTCCTAGGCAGTGATGTCCTTTGAAGACCACAAAGAGAGCCATCCACAATCATGGTGATTCTCTTTTCCAGTGTCTGGAGCTTTCTATGCCTTCAAGTTTCTGTGATAAATGTACATTTGAGGAGGAGATAGTTTAAAACAACCCAGATTTCACTATGTTTCATTTACTTAATGGTGCTTATGCTGAAAGATATTTTGAAAATAAAATTGGAAGCATAACATGTCTTACTAAATAAGTAGTTTAATATCTTGGTTACAGATAATCCTACCATTAATTTTGGTCTGCTTATAAAGCTATCAGTCATACTTGATATAGCAGGTAAACAAGCATGACTTTTCATTGGTTTGGGCTCAGAAAGATAAGCATATTTTTAGATGTGCTTTATTTTAGAGAGGTGATATCACCATCAACCATTTTAAAAAACTCTTTTTGGTCATAAATATTATTTCCATGTCACTCTTTAAAAGGAAATGAAACAGGGTTCCAGTCAAGATGGCAGGGTAGGTAAATGCTATGCATGCATCCTCCGATGACATTAAAATTGCAACTAAATTATGAAACAGTCAAACTGGAAAATCATCTGAAAGTCTAGCTGAACATAACTCCTCTAACTAAGGATATAAAGAGGCCACGTTGAGACTGGTGAGAGGGGTGGAGATACGAGGCAGGCTGGTCTTGGAGATACAGCCACATGTGGTGGTTGAACAACAGGAGGGATAATCTCTCAGCTGCAGAAGTCTCCCCAGAGGAGTGAGATGCCCCAGCCCCACATTGGAACTCCCTAGCCCAGGGTTCCAGTGTGGGAAAGAGGAGTCTCCACAAAATCTGGTTGCAAAAATCAGTGGGGTTTCCGACCATCTGGGTGAGACAGAGGGCAACTAGAATCCCAGACCTCCCCTTAAAGGGTCCATGCACAGATTCACTTACTCACAGGTACTCACCCTGGCTCCAGCAGAGGGAAAACAGTTTGGGAGGTACAAGAGACATATAGGGAAGGACTTCAGAGTGAGAGCTGGAGGGACAGCCACAATTGTCCCTTTATTGAACTTTCCTCTTGTGCAGCCTACAGGTGGGTGCCATCATTCCTGTGTTGAGCCCGCCCCGTCACATGCTGAAACCTCGCCCACCCAGCTCAAAAATTGCTGGTAGCAATTCCATTGCTAGGCAGCTAGTCCCATCCTATGCTCTCAGCGGGAAGCTCCTTCTGTGGCAATCAGCTAGGCCTCCAATCACCCTAATCAAGAGATACTTTCGGTGGCAGGCAACCAGCCCCAGACCTAGCAGCAGTAAATCTCAGGGGTCTGGAAACCCGAAGTGGGCAGTGGCTGGCCTCGGTGTGAGCTGAGACTTTTAAGAGTAGTCACAGACTCAGCACTGGCAACAAAACTGAACCTGCAATAACTTGGGGAACACCCCTTGGTCTACCCTGGTGATTTCCTGGGACGTAAAGGGAGAGGTCAACAGTAATACACTCATAGTAGGAGATTTTAACACCCCATTGACACCAATGGACAAATTTTCCAGACAGAGAATCAACAACAACAACAACAACAACAACAACAACAAACCAGCAGCCTTAGGTGACACACTGGACAAGATGAATTTAATTGATATTTTTAGAGCATTTCACCCCATAGCAACAGAATATATGTTTTTCTCAAGTGCGCATGGAACATTTTCTACGAAACACCACATGTTAGGCCACAAAACAAGTTTCAACAAATTTAAGAAGATTGAAATCATATCAACAGTCTTCTCTGATGACAATGGTGTGAAACTAGAGATCAATTACAAGAAAAACAAACAAACAAACAAAAAACCCCACACAAACACATGGAAGCTAAATAACATACTAATAAACAATGAATGGGTTAACAATGAGATCAAGGAAGAATTCAAAAGATACCTTGAGACGAATGAAAACATAATGACTCAAAATCTATGGGACACAGCAAAAGCAGTCCTAAGAGGAAATTCATAGCAATACAGACCTACTTTAAGAAACAAGAAAAATCGCAAATAAACAATCTAACCTTACACCTAAAGGAACGAGAAAAAGAACAACAAACAAAGCTCAAAGTAGGTAGAAGGAAGAGAATAATAAAAATCAAAGTGCAAATAAATGACAAAAAGTCTAAAAAACAATACAAAAGAGCAATGAAACCAAAGGGCTGCTTCTTTAAAAAGATAAACGAAATTGATAAACCTTTAACCAGACTTACCAAGGGAAAAAGAGGACCCAAATAAATAGTGACAACCAACGCCATAGAAATACAAAGGTTTCTAAGAAAATATTACAATCACATACCAATAAATTGGACAATGTGGAAGAAATGGATACATTCCTAGAAACATAAAATCTTCCAGACTGAAATCAAGATGAAATAGAAAATCTGAACCACAGATTACTACTAATGAAATTGAATCAGTAACCAAAAAACTCCCAACAAACAAAAGTCCAGATGGCTTCACACGTGAGTTTTACCAAACATTCAAAAAAACAATTAACGCCAACTCAAACTATTCCAAAAAATTCAAATGGAAGGAAGGATCCCGAGCTCATTTTACGCCGTCACTATTACCCTGATTCCAAAGACATTAATTACAAAGAAAGAAAATTATAGGCTGATATCCCTGATGAACATAGATAGAAAGATCCTCAACGAAATATTAGCAGACTGAATTCAGGAAAACATTCAAAAGATAATACACCATGATTAAGTTGGATTCATTCCTGGGATGCAAGTTTCGATTCAATATCCACAAACCAATTAATGTGATACACCACATTAACAAATTAAAAAATAAAATCATATAATCATATCAATAGATGAAGAAAAAGTGACAAAATCCAGCATCCATTTATGATAAAAACTCTCAGCAAAGTGGGAATAGAGGCATACAGACAAACAAATTAATGAAATAGAAAAGAGAGCTCAGAAATAAATTATACGGCCATTTAATCTATGACAAAGGAAGCAAGAATATATAATGTGGTAAAGACAATCTCTTCAATAAATGGTGTTAGGAAAACTGGACAGATAATGCAAAAAGAAATGAAACTGGACCACCTTCTTACACCACATACAAGAAGATTTAAATTTAAGACTTGAAACCATAAAACTCCTAGAAGAAAACATAGGCAATAAACTCTCTGACATTGCTCTTAGTAATATTTTTTTCTGATATATCTCCTTAGGCAAGGGAAACCAAAGAAAAAAATAAACAAATGGGACTATATCAAACTAAAAAGTTTTTGCACAGCAAAGGAAACCATCAACAAAACGAAAAGGCAACCTACTATATGGGAGAAGATATTTGCCAATGATATAATTGATAAGGGGTTAATATCCAAAATTTATAAAGAACAGGGACAATGCAACACCAAAACAATCCAATTTAAAAATGGGCAAAGGACGTGAATAGGCATTTCTTCAAAGAAGACATACAAATGGCCAATAGACATATGAGAAAGTTCTCAATATCACTAATCATGAGAGAAATACAAATTAAAACCTCACACCTGTTAGAACGGTCATCATCAATAAATTAATAAACGAGTGCTAGTGAGGATGTGAAGAATAGCGAACCTTTGTGCACTGCTGGTGGGACTGCAAATTGGTATAGCCGCTAAGGAAAACAGTTTGGAGGTTCCACAAAGAATTAAAAACGGAACTACCTCATGACCCGGCAATTCTACCTCTGGGTATTTATCCAACGATATCCAAAACACTAATTCAAAGAGATCTATGCACCCTTATGTTCACTGCAGCGCTATTTACAATAGCCAAGATAAAGAAACAACCTAAGTGCTCATCAATAGACAATTGGACAAAGAAGAGGTGCTACGTATATACAAAGGACTAATACTCAGCCATAAAAAATGAAATCTTACCATTTGAAACAACATGGTTGGACCCAGAGAGTATTATGCTAAATAAAATAATTCAGACAGAGAAAGACAAATACCATATGATTTTGCTTATATGTGGTCTCTAAGGAACAAAATAAATGAACACACAAAACGAAAATAGACTCATAGAGAGAACAAACTGGTGATTGCCAGATGGGAGTGAGGATTGGGAGGCTGAGTGAAAAAGGTGAAGGGATTAAGAAGTACAAACTGGTAGTTACAAAATAGTCACAAGGATGAAAAGTACAGCATAGGGAGTATAGTCAATAATATTATAATAACTATGTATAGTGCCAGGTGGGTACTAGACTAATTGGGGGAATCGCTTTGTAAATTATATAAATGTCTAATCACTATGCTGTACACCTGAAAATAATATGAAATAATATTGAATGCCAACTCAATTTGAACAATAAAAAAATTAAAAATAAATACATAAAAGGAAATGAAACATTCACAGCTAGCTTTATGGTGTGCTCAGTACATATCAACATATGACAAATTTAACGAAATACATCAGCTATAGCCCTATATCCCCATTCACTTATACTTCACCTTTAAGATAGTCATCTGTACAACAGAAATCTAACTTTTTAATGGAATTCTCTAGGCTATGCTTGGGAACTTATCAATGTAGAGTGGCTTTTGTAAATGGACATGAATGTTAACCATTAATTTCCTTATCACAATGATCATCTTCAATTCACTTGCCCAGCAAGCAAATTGCTTCTTTAAAAGCTAGGTACATAAAATCATATTCATTATGAAAATGGCTCTTCTCATTTCCAGGAAGTGATTTTTACAACATTCATCAAACTCTCATTCTCAGAGTATAGGTCATTTTAAAAGGGAAGTAGCAATGTGGATAGTGCTGTCACGGTTATTCATAGACTTTGAAACAAAGAATGTTTTAGAGTGAGAAGGGGTCTTACAGGTCATTTAGTTTTCTTCTTTTTACAGAGAGAAAAGTGAGGATAAGAAAGGGGGAAAATGCATTTGCCTTGAGACTGCCCAGCTTAAGTAGAAAGAAATCGCACATGCGCGCACACTCACATATTAGGGAGGGCAGGGGCTGGGGAGAGATTAAATTGGCATTTTTTCTTTCTTTTCTTTCTTTTTCTTCCTTCCTTCCTTCCTTCCTTCCTTCCTTCCTTCCTTCCTTCCTTCCTTCCTTTCTTCCTTTCTTTCTTTCTTTTCTTTTTCTTTCTTTAAATTTTCTTTCTTTTTAAATTTATTTATTTATTTGTTTGTTTATTTATTTATTTTTTATGGTGACATTGGTTAATGAAGTTCAGTAAGTTTCAGCTGTACACTTTAACAGTAAGGCATATATATATTTACACTGTGTTCACCTCCCATAGTTAGATTTCTTTCTGTCACCACATATTTGACCCTTTTTACCCCATCTACCTCCCTCTCCCCCTTTTCTCCTACCCCTCTGGTAACCACTAGTCTATTGTCCATGTCCATGAGTCTCTGTTTGTTTGTCCTGTTTGTTTGTTGCTTTTAAGTTTATATCCCACATATAAGTGATATTATGTGATTTTCAACTTTCTCTGTCTGGCTTATTTCGCTTAGCATGATTATCTCGAGGTCCATCCACGTTGCTACAAATGGCAGTATTTCTTTTCTTCTTATGGCTGAGCAGCCCTTTCTTTCATCTGAGTGTCTAATGTTTTGATGACTTAGGGCTTCATTGAATATAACCAAATCTATTAGGCTGTAACCAAAGTCTGCAGCTACTAAAAATGTGGTCGAAATGCTCTCATGCTATTTAAATGTATTTTCACATTAATATTGGCATGGATGCAAAATGGTCCAGATTTTAGTATAGACTGCAACTAAAATTATGGAGAAAATCCATAGATCCATGAGATTCAAGAGACGAGAGAACCCAAGGAATATCCTCACTGAAAACACTTGCCTTTTCAGACGTATATTTGTAATAGAGTGAAATTTATATTGCCTCTGTTTGCATTATTTAGTATAACAAATGCCTTAAAGATACAAAACAGCAATTAATCTTCTTAAAAACAATATGTTTTTGAAATTTTATTTTATTAGCAAGAACATTCTATCTGTGTGTTTATTTTATTTTATTTTATTTTATTTTATTTTATTTTATTTTATTTTATTTTATTAGTTTCAAGTATACAGTACATTGGTTAGACATTTACATAGTTTATAAAATGATCCCTTTAATTGCTCTCTGGCTCTCCAATTAGCTTTGTCTATCATACTTTATTGTATCTTAATGTGTTTTAGGGCAATTCCGACGTATCCATTTGCCTGGGTGAGGAAGTCTATGGATCTATTACCTGGATATCACAACCCACTTATATCTGTTCTCTCTCACGGAGCCACCAGCAGGGCTGAATAATGATTATAAAGACACCTGGAGGTCCAGGGCAGGCTGAGGTATGAGCAAAGCTAGGGAAGGAGTCAGTAATGAAGATGGAAAAAGGAGGAAAGTGACTTTGAAAGGAGAGTGAGAAATATAGATGAGGCAGAAAATAACGAGGGGATTAAGAAAGGGCATCAAATGCCAGGGCATGATGTTACAGCAAGCTGAAAATCCTTGCACTAGCCTGCTGTGAACTTTTTTGGGTTATTTCCAAAGTCTCTAAAAATCTTTTTTTTTTTAAAGTAATGTTATATTTTAAAACATAAGTTCTTTTGAAAAGTATGAAATATTCATTGTAATGCTATTAAAGCATTTGTCACTCATAATACACCAAAAGTCTACAGGCTTTTATACGTCTTTACAAGGTATACTTCCACGTGATCCTATAGAATTTACATCATCACAAGTAGGAAATTATTAAGTGTGTCAGATGTTTTAAGACAGAACCTGTGCTGTTAAAATTTTATTTATTTTAATCTAATGATTATCACTCTGGCAAAAATATATATATTATCAAAACCACAAGTAACCAAGAAAGTGCATTAAGTAAGTGTTGTATTCCTGCTTCCCACTAAATAGCAATTATGCCACATGGCTTTCCTTGTCCCTTTTGCTATCTGCTCAGAAAGCTAAACTGTCATGAATAGGACCTTCACGGTATCCCAGAAACTTTTCTCTAGCACATAATTTAGGCAATCTATTTCCAGATAGCATCCAGGAATCGCCTGGTTTTAATTAAGAAATGTGCCATTGTATCCCAAGAGTTGATCAAGAGATAAATGGATAAACAAAATGAGGTCTACCCATACAATGGAATATTATTTGATCTTAAAAAGGTAGGAGACTTTGACACATGCTAACACATGGATTCATCTTGAGAACATTATGCTAAGTGAAATAAGCCAATATCCAAAAGGCAAATACTGTGTGATTCCACTTATATAAGGTCCCTAGAATAGTTAAATTCATAGAGACAGAAAGTAGAATGGTGGTTACCAGAGGCTGGAAGGGAGGGAGGAATTAGGGAATTGTGTTGGATGGGGACAGTTTCAGTTGTGCAAGGCGAAAAGAGTACTGTGATGGATGGTGGTGATGGCAGCACAACAATGTGAATACTTGATGCCACTGAACTGGCCACTTAAAAATGGTCAAGATGGTAAATCTTATGTGTATTTGATCACAATTAAAAAAAAGAAACAGATCACTGTAGCATCTCTGGAACTTGTGATTTTTCACATCTGTTTTCTTGAATCCTTCATGGTCACTTTAAGATGTTGAGAATCTTAAAGAATACCCCCCTAAACATCTCAGTAACAAGTATGCCCTCACTGCTACTTCTAGAGCTCTCCTTGTATAATGTCTTCTTCCTAGGAGGATAATCATTAATATCGAGGCTATTAGAGCTCTTCTCAAGTTAGACATCTCTCAATTAGCATCCTCCTCATAATTACATATTCTATCATGTTAGAGACCTTCCATGCTGAGGGGCTGAGGCATTAACGGATGTTGCAGGGAGGGATGGTGGTGGAAGCTTTTTCAGCATAAGGACCAGTGTGATTCTGAGTCATCTGGTATTTGATTGCCTAATGGAGTTCAATGGATGGTATGTAACCTTTGGAAACAGCTGTTCATCTGCTTTGTTTCTGTCTGTAGAAACATTAGTCATTGTCCCTGATTTGGTAGTTACCCCCTTGAATTTTTGCCTTTAAAGAAATAGTTAATTTGCCTGCATTCTGGTCTGAATTTCCAGGTCATACACAGATGACTGCCTTGATGTTAGATCTACCCATTGCTGAGATGTCATGACACATGGGACAGAGCCAGTTCCATTCAAGGACTTGAAGGGGTTACAGAAACTGGGTACCTAGAAAGTTCCCATTTATCATCTCTGTCATTCAATTGTTTATTCAGGCCTATATGAAATCCTTGAATTTTTAATGAAAAAAAAATCCCATTAGCACAGAAGAACAGAAGTGTTTCTAAGTTAATAAAACAGATTTCCATTGAAACTATCTGGGAAAGTAAGAAAAAAATAACATAAGAAATATAAAACAAATTAATTCCTGGCTTGACACAGTTAAGAATTGTTTAGATTAGACACGGCAATACGGGTGGTATCTGTTTTTTTTAAATAATAAAACAAGCCTGCATACCAATATGCATTTTAAACAAACATGACAGAATGAGGGCATTATGATTTAGATACTTTGAATGTACTTGGAACGATAAATTTAGTAGACTTGAAAAATGGCCTGAAGATCTTGCAGTATCATATGGAAGAGACAATAGGGGGCACCTGGCTTATGGAACTAAGCTTGAAGCCACAGAGACACAACTGAAACCAATAAAGACCTATAATCTTTTAAGAGTTTGCTACTCATTCCCACATACAGTGAAGGCTTTTGAATTTCAGTTGGTCAGGATGGTAGGTAACGATTATTATAAAAGTGTTGCCTCCACTGTTTTTGAGGCAGTCTATAATTTTAAATAAGAAAAATAGAATGTTATTGAAACCAGCTTTCTACAGCCTATTTCCATTACAGATTACAGTTCTGTACTTTTGGACTGAAGCTGATCAGGGTGTCTTGTGTTATGTTCATAAATGTGATCACTCTATATAAATGTAGGTTTTAATTTGGGCACGAGGGGCCAGATATATTAGTGCCAAGTTCAGGCACTTAGGGAAATGTCACTCTTTCATGTTGCCAGAGATATTGTTTAAAAGATTAAAGCAATGTGGTGATTTCCAAACTGATCTGAAGGGAAAGGCTGACTTTGCAAAGTGTCAGACATCTCTTTGAGGCAACTTTAGGTTGCAACTCAGTCACTACCAGGGAATAATCCAGAACTGAGAGCTTTGCACATCTAGGTTCCAGCATCCTTCTCTTTACACAGGAAATGCAGCCTAGCACAGCTGGCTGGCAATCAAATCTCTTATTTACACATTCTATAAAATCAGATCACTTTTTGCATGGAATAAAAGTCACAAATTATATAGAAAATATGTGGCAAAGGAGGGCTAGGATAGTGTCATCTCTACCCCCAGGTACTGAAGGGGCATCAAAGCAGTCACAGATCTTCAACAATTCTCAGTGAAATGAACCTTTGTTTCCTACTCACAGAACCAGACCTTCGCATCTCTACCCAATAACACGTACTCTTCTTCGTCTTTCATTCTAGTTTTCATTCTAGATTTTTCACTTGATCTTAGCCAAAAGGCTGAGAAGCGATCATTCTAGATTTTAAATTAATGTTCAATGGAATCACAAAAATGTTGGACCTAGGAATGATCCATCCCAACACAGTGCAATCCCCTCATTTTGTAGATGGCATTTGTTAGATGACATGACTTGCCTAAGGCTGTATAACTAGTTAGTAGCAGAATGTTTTCTATACCATGTTTAATCAAGCTACATTAAATCCGTTTTCTAATCTATACCATGATTAATCAAGTTGTGCTAAGGCATTACTGTGTAATAGAGTCGACCTCTCAAAACCACCTATGAAGGGTATTTTCTAACAGAAAATAAATTTACAAGGCTTTGGGGAAGATCCTGCTGTATGTTTTGAGTTGGTGCTTCATTTCAATTTAAAAAATAATAGTAATAAGTGAAGCTGATTGCAAAAATTTTAAACCATACAGAAAGATTTAAAATAAATCCTGATTCTTTCCCCAAATTAAAATACTTAAATGTTTTAGTCTGACTTTTCTATAGCTTAGTATGTATACACCCAAATTATATGTGTATATTCCCTGAGATAATTGGCTACCCCTGTGTTCACTCGAATCATAAGTAAATGACACACCTATGAATGTCTTGAGAACGTAAGCTCCATGTGAGTGGGCACCTTCTCCTTAACCACAATAAACGGCATCTGTAACAGTACCTGTTGAATGGATAATTAAATGGTTTGGGAGAACAAAGGAATAGAGACTGAGTTTGGGCCAGGGGAGGTGAAGCACAAGAGTTAAAAAGAAGCAAGAATCAGAAGTGAGCATGGGAACATAAATCGTCAGGGATTCGTAGAAATAATGGGAGAGATACTGGACTTTGCATAGGACATGGAATGGTAGATTAAGAAACTTACTTCAAATCTCAAATGTTAGAATGACTTCATCTGACATCAAGATTTTTCTGTCTTTCTCTGCTTGCATATAATTTTACAAAAAAAAATAGTCATCATGTTATGCCATAAATATCATAACGGGCTTTTTTTCAGTTAGAAATAAATATGGATTTATGTTCATTTGAATGGCCTCATATTTGACAGATATAAATAATTTAGTTCACTTTTGTTAGTTTCCAATTTTTTACTATGAAAAACAACGGCACACTAAATAGTCTTATTAAGCAAAATGCACGCATAAATATAAACATAACAAAAATCTGTACCATTGCTGGAAAACGAGGAATCTATCAGCAGGCAAGAAACTGGGGACATTCTGAAAGGTGTGATATAAACTGGAGAAGGTCAAGGAAAATACTATTTTATTCTTCTACATGTGAATGAAATACCAAGTTGAAGAGTTAAAAGGTAAGCGGGTGGGATCCCTCAGCAGAACTTCCTCAAATCACCACACCCAGTGTGGAAGTGCATGTATGCTCATGGACCTTTGGGGCAGTGGTGAGGAAGGGACAGTACAATCCAATAACTACTGTACTACACAGACCGAGAAGTGCTCACTCACCTATTTTCTATCCCAAGCATGGGTAATGTGCTAAGAAAAGAAAGTGCTATAACAAGCCAAGAAAGGGTAGTAATGACAATTTGGAAAGGAAGAAAGTCCTCAGACTAACTTTATGACACCATCACCGAGAGAGAAACTGCTGGGCACAGCACTGTCCACAGGAATCCCCTCCATGTTTACCTATAAGCAGCTAGATCATCAATCAGCAAAATAATAAAACTACAAAACTGTGTAACTCCACTTTTCTTGTCCAAAATAAACTATTTGTACAAAAATGAAACCCACTCTAACTGACAGGGCCTAGTAGAGACCACTCTGTTAAGATGTTAAAACAATAACTTTCTAGACGTTTGAAAAGAATTGGTCATCTCAGAGGAAGGGGTTAGCCCAGGGAATAAGAGCATCTTTCTCCCAATGAAATTGGAGAAAACATTAGAAAAAAATCTAGTTTTTATTCTCTAAGAGTTTTGAGAAAACATTTCATAGGTGAAGACAGAGCGATATGAAACTAGGCAAGACTGCTTTCAGATAAAAAAAACACAATTACAGAATTAAAAGAAAACACATGGAGGTAGTGAACAGCAGATAGATTACTGCAGAAAACTAAATCTTTAAAGTAGAATTCAGAAAATTCTCCCAGAACCTTAAAAAAAAAAAAGAGTTAGAGATCAACATGATATGCAAAGATATAAAGGCCATGGAATTCTTAAATACACGAGATGGGAATTCTTGGAAGAGAAAAAGGATCGAATGAAGGATTAGCAATCGAGAAATAATAGGAAAAAGCTCTCTGAGCTTAGGCTAATTAAGTTTTAGCTAGTTAAATCTTCTCCTGATTGGGGGAAAAAATACAGGATGTGCATTCATGCTGCTGAAAGGAATTCATAGTGCAGCCAGTCTTTTTCTTTTGACATTTGCCAAATAGCAAAGAGGAAATCAGCATTTTTTCCCTTGGGCAAAGAGACAGGAAGCTGAAAATATCAGCTGGCATTCCAAAGGACAATTATAGTGATTCCTTGGATGAGGTGTTAAGGAGGAGGATAGAGAAAGAGCTGAAAGTAGGATGAAAGCCTGAATGGAAGCTTGCTGGTTTCCTGCCAAAGGTAAAAGTGTCTGAGGATCACCGTTCACCTCCAGGCAGGCTACTTGAATTGTAAGCTCCTCCTAAGAAGTAAACTGTCCCACAGATGCCGGGCCAAACCAAATCAACAAACTGACAAGAGATATCACAGAATTTCTCACTATATTAAAATGACGTGTGGATATAGAT
>NW_011889715.1:142711-165995 GCF_000151845.1 Pteropus vampyrus
ACACACATACACATATATTTAAATATATACGCACACGTGATAATCACAAGTGATTAGCACCCTCTCACATAAATGCTTTATATCACATGCCTTTGTGGGTTATGTACTATTTGCTGTGCAATAACGTCTAAATTCCAATTAAATGCAATTCAACACGTATTAACTGTATACTTACTATATGCCAAACACGTATACGAATTCTGTGTTTTGTACTCTTTTTCACGTGGAAATCAATGACAGGCTGATGCCAGGAGAGTACAGTGTCTCATCAAATTTCAGTGTGAAATTAGATCGTTTAGCTGGACCACCACAAGGGTCGCACATCAGTTCCCAATCCTACGGAAGATATTTCCGTAGTTACTCTTGATCTTCTCTTGTGAAAATAATGAAGAAGCACTTTAAAATATTCTGTTTGAAAGGATAATTTTGCAGAAAATCAAACATACACCTCAGATGTCCATCTAAGGTCTCCTTTCACTTTAAGAACAGGATAATATTGGCTTGAACCCCCTTTCTACACTCCATTGAAGTTCAAGATTTTCCCAAGAAGTTATGATTTTCAGGATTGGGTGGCTGGGAGGCAGTGGGGGTGTCTCAAATTCGCATGGTAGGCAAAGTTTCCCAGCCCCTGCTGTGTCTGACCAGTTGATGGGTTGTCTCACTCACCTAGGGAGACTGTCACTGCTCAAAGACAATGACAACACACATGGGGAACTTAGCCTTTTCTTTCCAAAAGGAAAAAAAAAGACCTAGTTACATAAAGCTTTCTGCAGCAACTGTCTTTCAAAAGAAAGGCTTGGAAAGGGGCTTGACCTCCTAGGTCTGGGATCTTCCTAAGAACTCACGGATCACCTTAGGCCACTTCTCACTGTTGAAAAGGGAGTGAGAAGGCCAGAGGGTAACAGAGCTGGGCGGCACTCATTAGCCCAACCTCCACTGCTGGGGAGTGGGTAGGAAGTATTCCCCTTTAGAAGCCAGAGAAAGGGCTGGGTTTCCTTGATTTCCATTAAAAAGCACTTAATTTCAAAGATAATTTTCACGTCTGTTTTAACACTTCGAGTCTCACACATCTGAAAATCTGGGGAACCTCAGTTTCTTCTTATGCAGGTCTTTTTCCCATAATAAGTGACTGAGACCTTGAGTTTTGAGGTTTTGCAGAAAATTCTCTTGGCTTTTCATGGGACCTAGAAACAATGAATGGTATATTTGTTGGGCAGAGATGGACACCTTCATTTTATTTAGATTTTTAAATGATCCCTTTGATCCACTCAAAATTACTTTTCTCATCGTCCATTCTCCCAATGTGGGGTCTCTACCGGATGTCTAAGTATTGGTTATGGGCCGACAGTGTTTAATAGGGTTTAAAACCATTATGCCTGCTGTGGAACGCAGCCAGCTGATGGAAACACCATAGCTATTCAGTTCCATTTGTCCCAAACCCTGCTCAACTGATATCTGCAGTTGCAGCTGGGATTACACTTGAGTCGATCTTGACCATACTCAGTGCTTCACTAAGTACCCCATATCCATCCACCAGCCTTGCTATTCTGGTTGCCCCAATCTGGTAGTCACTGCTGTGACTTGTTTGGAGTGCATAGATACAAAACCACAGACTTTCTCTCACAACCATATTCACTGAGTGTAGATGACTTGATTTCTACTTCAGTTTTGGATAAATACTTTGGTTCCCTCATTATATTTGAAGCTCTATCATTAATCCACATCCACTGAGAACCTGAGAGACCACAAAGCCCTAACTTTGTCTGGGGGCTGGACCTGACTGATGTCCAACCAGTCACCCAGCAGCCTCCTCCAGCTCTCTCTACTCATCTGAATGCTCCCAAGGGCACTCAAGCATTCTGTCCCAGCTTCTGAGGGCCTGTTTCCTTGGATGACACTAATGATCTCAAAGGCTGGACATCAGGCATTCCATCAACTCACAGTAATTTTCAGACCATGTGTCATAGCCATTTTTCCAAGACAGTCAACGTAGTCATCCAATGATAGTCACCCAAACTTATCGCAAATTCAGATAAAGGCTTCTCCTAGAGGTAGGAAAATAAGTTCCCCAACAGTATATCTAAATGTTAAAACATACTCTCCAGACTGGCCACAAAGGATTCTGACTCTATGGTATCCAGTGTCCCCCTCCCCCCACCCCCAGTCAATAAACCTGACTAAGCCCATAGTCAGTTCCTCTCTGAAACATATGCCCCTCAGGATACTGGCCAGACCATACTTCCACAAATGCAACCAGTTTATTGAATGGACTGAAATTGATAAGACAGAATTAGAAAATGACTTTCTCCAAATACTGTTCCCTACTCTGCTCTGATTGATTTCTCTATTCCATCACTGGAAGCGTAGATTCCATAGTGTTTTGGTTATATAGATTTTTTTTCTAAAGTCCCATGACTTACTTTCAGAGATTCAAAAGTCCAGCCCAGTACATCCCAAATCCAAACTTCAATTTCACATCTAATACAAAGCCTCTCCCTTCTCCTGCACTCATCCCGCTTTCCAAGTTCAGGCCGATCTGTCTTGGGTTCCTGCAGTTGAGAGGAGGAATGGCTTGTGTTTTTCTTTTCCTTTGTCCTTTTCCATTTTTCCAAGTGTCAGGGTAGGGAGGTGGTTGAGAGGAAAGGGGAGAAAGACTATTAACTTAGCTGGTGGGAATTTTAGTTTTAAGTTGTAAATGTCCAGTGCGGCTAGTGACCAAATGCTAGCTCCTTTGTAGGGACAGATAAGCTCTTAGGATAAGTTTCCTCTTTATCGATCCATAAAAATATGCAACTCAATATG
Source organism: Pteropus vampyrus (assembly GCF_000151845.1). Taxonomy (NCBI): domain Eukaryota; kingdom Metazoa; phylum Chordata; class Mammalia; order Chiroptera; family Pteropodidae; genus Pteropus; species Pteropus vampyrus. The sequence continues at coordinate 145,514 of NW_011889715.1, forward strand.
ATTTTTTTTTACTCTTTTCCCACCAGGAAGATACGCACGCGCGCACACACACACACACACACACACACACACACACACACAATCCTATTGTTTCTCTTACTCTGGAGAACCCTAATACAACCCATAAAAGCAAGCCAGTCAAGTCATCCAATGACCAACTGAAGAAAGAATCCATGTCAACACTGGAGGAAAAACTGGTTGTGTTGAATTTACATAGAGACGTTCTGAACTGTACTTTTGGGAGCAACTTAAGGCAGTTCCAAGGGATTTGATTTTAGGCTTACTTGCTACCTTTCCTCAAATGGTTGTTTATTCATTTGTAAAACTTTTTAACAGAACAATATTTTTCTGCATACAAACATATTGGGGGAAGAGTGGAGAAGGGGATGGGGAGGAAGAAGAACGTGATTCTTTAAGCCTATGATCTCAGCAGCGAAAAAGCAGGTGAAATGAGCAAATCTAAGTGGTAGGCCTCACAAATTAGTTCTAGCTTCTCCTCTAGTTAATTTGTGTCACTCCAGGTATTGTTTTGCTAAAGTGGAACAACTGCAGCCATTCCAGGGGTCGAGCTGTGTCACTCTAGTTGATTAGCAGTTGTAACTGCTCAATGACACAGGCTTTTCCCTGCACCTGTGAACTGAAGCAGCCCTTTAAAGAGTAAACAGGGCCAAGTATCAACATAACCTTTTCACTTTCATCTCCTTTGATATTGAAAGAAGGCTTAATTGAATCTTTGGGACTGTATGCCATGTAGACATATGGGATGATCAGTAAAGCTCAATCACTAATCTGATTAGTTAACCAAAGTCAAGGCCATGACGGAAGAAATTAGATTGCTAAACCAGGTAAAACCCCAATGAATCTCCTTCAATTCTACTGGTCAACAGTCTGATGCCACGATAAAGACTACAGATGACTTGGATTGGAATCCTGACATTGCCTGTTTAACTATGTGACCTCAGAAAAGTCACTTATCTTCTGGGCCTCAGTTTCTTCGTCTGTAAAATGGATGCAATAATAGTACCTACATTTAGAATTCTGCAAAGATTGAATTAGTTAATATACATATTTAATGCTTAGAGCAGTGCCTGGCAGATAGTAGTGGCTGTTATTATTACCTAGGAGGTAGTTCTCCATCAGAGTGAAGCCCCAGGAACTGATAACTTTAACTGATAACTTGAAGTGATATCACTGCTGAAGTACTTTGCCACTGTCCCTCTCAACACATATACTAGAATATTTGAACAAGTGACTCCACCTCTCAATAAATATGTGACTTTGGATAAAGTCTATCATCATCAGTTCCACATTTTATAAAACTGGGATAATAACAGTACTTGCATTACAGGTTGTTATGATTTAAGAAGATAATAAATGTATGAATGTTTTACAAATCTTAGATATGACTGACATTAACTGCCATTTTTGAAAATCCACAAAGAAATTGAGAGGATATGTTAGGATTAGAAAAATGTATAGGGCTTAACTTGTGACTTGAAGTACTGAAAGTTTAAATAATAAAAAATATTGTAATTATGAGGATCACTAGATACTGAAATAGACTCAAAATTGGTGGAATTGATTTTTTAGGACTGATATAATTGCTAAAGGCCTTTTACAGGAAAATGGGTTTGACACCTTTAAGATTATATGAAAGTATTTCTATATGAAAGCAATATACTTAATTTCTCAGAGGTAAAAGTTCAATTACATGACGACTTAAGTCACTTAAAAAAAAAACTGTAATAATTTCTGTACCCTAGTTCTGGATACACCGTTCTGTCCCTTGGACCTTGAAAATTCATTTAGGAGGTATTTTTTAAAGCTTTGATACTTAAGATATGTTCTTTCTAAATTAAGACAGAGTAAAAATTTGCAATTTCAATATTATACTACTTTGAGAGTTTTCATAAAAAATTTTAAAAGGGCTCTACTGTGGACCACCTGATGTGATGACTCGAAGCAAATCCTGGGAGATCTTACCCAATAACTGCTGAATATTTTCAGTGTCTTCTACAGACAGGAAAATTTTGCATAGATTTGGTTATAATGGGAAAGTAAAGAACCCTAATGCAGACAGTTTTCAATTAGCTACAATAATAGAGGTAGTCAGGGTTGAATAAGGCACTGGTGGAACTTCCCACACACACCGCTGGTTGAGGGGAAAGGAAAGGCTCGTCCAAGGTTAAAAGCATCTTATCACTGGTATTCTTTCAGATTGTTATGCCCTCACACTCACTCATTTTGACTTTTTATTATTCCTTTGCTTGATCTTAGGACTCCAAGCCCTCAACTTTATACTATATCCCTCTCAAACCCATCTTAAGATTTCTTCAATTTGCCAACCCCAGCACATAATTCCTTCACTTTACAGAACTCATCCTGGCCTCTATACTCTCAACTTGGCTACCTTCTTAGCTTAATGCTCCAAAAGCTGCAGATAGGAAAGTTATTGACACTAGTTCTAGCTCTGCAGGAGGGAGAAAATTTAATAGGGTGGGGGCGAGTAAAAGAAAAATAATTTTGCATATTACAAGAAGCAATTCGTGCCACCTTAGTTCTTTCTAAGGGTTAGTGAAACTGCTTTTCTCTTACAAAGTCTAATAATTAGAGCTATCTGAATTTGTTGACCATTATTTGGAGAAATACAAATGCGTGTATGCACACATTAACAGATATACAGAATGTCTATCAATAGTCAGCAAAATAAATTAAAGTCATGAAATATAAGTTTATACAGTAGTTAACTAAATATAATTTGTTAGAACATAGATAACTAATATAAAAAAGTTATACACACACACACACACACACACACACACACATACACACACATACACACACACGACTTTTGGACAAGAGGATAAAATCCCCAGCTTTCCCAACATGGTTCTTGAGTGCAAACAAATCCTATACCATTATTTTCCATTAGCAGTGTACCAAAAGATTTAGTTGTCATAAGACCTAATTGTTCATCTTTTCTGTTAGCCCCCTGATGTACAGTAGGTGAAGTACATCTGTGTGTGTGTGTGTGTGTGTGTGTGTGTGTGTGTACTCAGAATCTTATTTCAAGATTTCAAAAATAACTTCTTTTCTCCTTGAAATAAATTTAGAGAGCAGGCCATTAACTCTCCTTTTTACTATCTTCAATTAAAATGTTCTTCAGTTGTACTGATGTAAGATAATGTGCACTCTTTATAAAACCATAAAAAGATTTGTGGAATCAAACGTACATGTCACTTAAAGAACTGGTTCTCTGAGTAGGGTCTCCTCAATGCCCAAGTCATTTCTTGGTAGTTAAGAAAGCATATGAACTCTTTCTAGCAAAACTACCTAGACTATTGCTAAACAACCATATATTTGAAAAAATCAAGTGGTGAATTTTTCAAATAGAGCACAGTTCTTTAAAGGGCTCCAAATGATACAAGCAAATACAAGCAGTGATTTCTTAGTAACTACTGATATCTCTAGAAAATTCAGCTGCTTTGAGCTTGTATTTTTAAGGACATTCATTCAGCTGCCCTCGGTGTAATGAGTACAGATGATGTAAATTTAGCTGAATTCAAGTAAATTAGACTATCTACTAACATACAGTAACAACTAGCAATGCATTTTTTCACTGTTTGCATCCAGCATTCTTCTTACATTGTCAGACAAAATGTGAGCATCTATTATTTAGCCTCAATTATTCCTAAGTCTAGAGTAACATTCAAATGGCCCTTCCAGTCATTAAAAACAACCAGCTGCAGAATTACTTTCAAATCAGCACTATTGACTTTTGTATAAAAGGTGTGCAAATACAATGGATGAACAAGCGAAATGGCAAAGTTTTGCTCTGGATCCTAAACTGTCTGCCCAGTGAGGATGCTTACTGTTTCAAAAGCTCTTCTCCAAGAAATTGTGAATCTTTGCCCAAGGTCTGCCATTTTCCTCTTCGCTATGAAGAATGCCAGTTAACAATTCTAACATTAATATGTGAGAATGAATAAGATATGGGCTAGTTTTATTTGTCCAACTCGACTTAGGCTTCTACTATGAACTAAAGTGTGCTTAAGTGCCACTGACGATGAGAGTTTGTCTAAATGAGATAAATGATTGAAGAGGAGCTCCAAACTGTGCAAATGAAAACAATACCACAGATGAAAAGAGAAAAGTTGCCTTGTACTTCCAGGAAAAGTTTGAAATAAATTTTTTTACCTGGTGGATAATTTTTTTTTTATTAATTATGAAAATACATTTTGAAGATACTTAAGCCGAGAGTTTCTAAACTGCTCAGCAGAAGCCCTCATTGGTCACCTCATAGGGGATGATCTCTTCCTTATTGCCCCCAAATAAAATTTCTATCCCTTTTACATAATGATCCCCTATACAATATTTTAATACAGCCCATTACAAAGAACATGAACACCATCTCACTGAATAACTTCCCTTGCTGGAACCCATGATTTTAATTTACTTGTGAATCACTTGTTTTCATTACGGGTGGTGTGGAAATTAGTGGGCATAATTAGAATGTGTGCTCTACAAAGAAGCTATTGCTTTTTGCAAAGATGAGACTTGAATTCAGACTGAAGTTTTCACTTTTGGCATTCTGCATAATCTGTCTGAAAAGCCTCTTCTTTCCTCTTCTTTAAATTCTGGGAAGGCATTTCTAAATGACTGCAATGCCTCAAAAGAAATTTTAGATATAAAATATCACCTGGGTTTCCTCTACCAATAAAACTACCAGACAGTTGAATGAAGATGGGTCTTGAACAATTTATTATTTAATTGAAGGCTGAAAAGTCTGACTGTGGGCTAGGTTTACTGATAATCTATGTGAGCTATTTAAATAGCTCTGACCTCAGTTTGCTAAAAAACAAGGTCCTTTGTTCTTAATTTAAAAATCATTTTCATAAAAGAACACATTGCAGGTTGTTTGGAGCTGGAAATGAAATGAATCCCTGGATCCAAATGTGCTCTTTCTTAATTTAAGTGTCAGGTGAGTTAGAGCAGACATTGTCTTGTTCCTGCCCACTGGGTTGGGTAAGTCCTATGGGAACACTGCTCACAGAGGTGACCCTAGGGTAGAGGGATTCTTAACTCAGTCAAGCTGGAAGGAATGTTCTACTCAAGTTAACTTGAGACAGTTTAGGTGGAGAACCAGAATCACTGTTAAGAGAAGCCAGAGGGAGGAAAAAAATGGAAGTAGATGACAGAGGCTCTGTTCATTCCTCTGGCGACCAAATCAATGTTGTGATGGAAACAAGGAGCAGCAGCAAGGAAAAATCACCTATGATCCAGAGGAACAAGCCATACAATTAAGGAGAAGTCCAGGAAATCACCCTGCGATGGCAGAAGGTAGGACAGGGTGAGGACCCAGGGCTGCCCAGGTGGCTCAGTGAGATGGAGGCTGCTACAGTGGCAGACGCCTCTTAAAGGGGTTGTGTCCACGAGCGGATTTTCATGGTGACAGACCTGCTTGCTCTGAGCACCAGTGCCAATTTGGCTGCGCGCAGGGGACACCGGGGACTTGTAGGAAGACATTGTCGGAGTGAGGGCCGAGGCGAGATTCACTGAGTACAGAAGTGCCACCGGTATCCATTGTTCCCTGTTAAGCCCTCCCCTTGAACAGTGCCGCTGACACAGGGCTGCCATAGCTGTGACGGCATCAAACTGGATAATAGAGGTCGCTCCGCCAAGAGGATTCCCTGAAACCCCGCCCACCGCAGCTCAGGCCCCATCCAAGTTACATCCAGCTGTATCCTCAGTGAGTCAGGTGCTCCTTGCTAAGCAGCGCCTAGACTCACATGGAAGCCAGCTGGCCTCGGTTTCTGGTGCAGCCTTTTGAGCAACTATAAGCACAGCATCTGTGGGTTGCTTGCTGAATCTTGCCAAGTGGCCCTGGAGGGGTAGAGGTTTGAGCTAAATTTGGCCTGTAGCTGAACCTCTCTCAGGAATGTGCCACTGGACACCTACTTCACAAATCCACACTAATAAGACCGAGAGACTTGGGAGCTTTGCTTAGTACATAGAAACAGACACAGAAAGGCAGCCAAAATGGGAAGACAAAGAAGCAGAAACCATATGAGAGAAGAGTACAGAGATCCAGCTATAATGGAGTCAAGTAATCTAATAGATACAGAGTGAAGCACTGGTTATAAAGATGCTCAATGAACTTATGGGAAGTGTAGATAAATTCATTGAGAACTTCAACAAAGAGATAAAAAACATAAAAATGGAAATGGAAATTATAAAAGGGAATCAGACTGAAATGAAGACCACATTATCTGAGATGAGAAGTATATTAAATGGAATAAACAAAGGAATACACAAAGCAAATAAAGAAGAGGATCAAATGTCCTATCTAGAGGACAGGAAAGCCAATCAGGACACTCAATCGGAATAGCAAGAAAAAAGATGCTAAGACTATAAAAATAATTTAAGGAGGATATGGGACACTATTAAGGCTCCAAATATTGGTCTGATCAGTGTAAATGAAGAAAATCAAGATGTTGAACAGTTGTTTGAAGAAATAATGATGGAAAATTTCCCTAACCTGGTGAAGGAAATGGACATAAAATCCCAGGAAGCTCAGAGAATTCCAAAAATCAGGGATCCAAAGAGGCCACACCAAGACACATCATAATTAAAATGCCAAAGGTTAAATACAAAGAGAGAATCTTAAAAGCAGCAAGAGAAAAACAAATAATTACTTATAAGGGAACACCCATAAGACTGGCAGCTGATTTCTCAAAAGAAACTATGCAGGACAGAAGGGCTTGGCACAAAATATTCAACAGAATGAAGACCCAGGATCTACAACCAAGAATAATTTATCCAGCAAAGCTATCATTTAGTCGAAGGACAGATAAAGAGCTTCCCAGACAAAAATAAGAATAAAAAACATGTATCAAAAACAGAAATAAAGAATGGTAACAACTACATTCCTATTAATAAGTGCCTTAAATGGAAAAGAATTAAGCGCTCCAACCAAAAGATAAAGTGGCCGAAAGGATAAGGAAAAAAAAAAAAAACCTACATATGAAAAGGAAAGGGATGGAAAAAGATATTGCTTTGATGGACCTAGAAGGTATTTAAGTCAGACAGAGAAAGATAAACACTATATGTTTTCACTTATATGTGGAATCTAAGGGATAAAAAGAACAAACTAATCAAAAACAGACTCACAAATACAGTGGACAATTTGGTGATGGACAGAGGAGAAGGAGGTTGGAGGCTGAAATAATGGAGTAAAGGGTTAAAGAAGTACAAATTAGTAGCTGATGGATGGTCATGGGGATGAGGAGCACGGCATAGGGAATGCAGTTAACATTAAGACGTTGGCTAGGTGGAGGATCAGGGGAGGAAGGAAGCAATTGGGGGGATAGTTTTATGAACTATATATATAGCTGTCTAACCAATGTACTGTTTACTTGAAACTAAATTTAAAAAAAAAAGAGAGAAGCCAAGGTGGAATACAAGAAAATGGTGCAAGTGCAAAAAGTTAGAAGCAGGAACTAGTGTGAGTAATGGGTACAGTTCAGACCTAATGCAAATTTTATGAAGAAGGAAGCTGCATAGCCTCTTTCAAAATTATGGCTCAACCATTAATGGTGTGATTTCAGGTTTGTATCAATAACTCCTCTGTATGTTGGCTTGCACATCTTTAAAATCTGGATATTGATTCCTACCTTACAGAGTCGATATGTAAAAATGATTACCATGGTGTAGGCACATAACAGACATTCGATAAACAGTTGCTGTTATGATTATAGTAAGCTTTTTAGTATGCAAAGCAAACACAATTTTTTTTCTGTTTCCAGCAAGTTTGCACTAAAGGAGTCATAGAAATAAAGAGGTGCTAACAAAACAACATGATGGCTAACATTTCTTCAGTGCTTCCTCTATACCAAGCATGGAACTAATAATCCATTGTATGCATTATCTCACTAATCCTCAAAACCACCGATAAGATTTTACAATAAGGAAACCCAAGCTCAGAGGTTAACTTGTCCAGGGCCCACAGTAAGTGACAGGGACTTGGAATTCAATTCCAAGTCTGTGTGATCCCAGAATCTACGCTCATTTCATTATACAATGCTGTCTCTCCATAACCCACTGTGCCTATAAAGTCATTTTTTGTCTTGCTTTAGAGATTTCACACATGCAGTTCACTCTGTCTTGAATTTTCTGCCTGGTACCAGCTCTTTTTATGTTCAATCCTAACTGAAATATTGTTACTGCTTAACCCTACTACCTGCCTAAATTGTGTCCACATAGGTATTATTTCATAATATGCCTTTCTTCCTTTTCCTATCATTTAACAATTTATAAGTGGAAATCTAACTGTATCATTTAATTATCTGTCCTTAATGTATTGGAAGCTCCATGAGGACAGAGACAATATCTGTTTCATTCATCACTATTTCACCCAGCACCTAGGAAAGTATCTGGCACATATTTCCAAGAATCAGGAGAATGGTGTCAAATATTTGTTGAGTGATTACTGATGGCTAATATTAATGGACACTAACAGAACAGCTAAGTGAATTTTCTTGGGGGAAGTATGTTTTATAGATAATAATAATATCTGTGCATGATGCACTTAAATGTGCCAGGGACGTGCTATAAGCCTTATGTGTATGATTTTATTTCTCTCTAAACAAACCCATTGGGGAGGGGCTATTATTATCCCCACTTTACAGGTGCAAAAATAGAGGCAAGTGGGATTAACTAACTGTCTAATATTACACAATCTAGTAAGTGGCCTCCCCTCTCACAAACAGAAGAAAAAAAATATGAAACAATAAATTACCAAGATCTGTTCATGATTTCTATGAAGAATTCTAGAAATCTTTCTTGAGGGATAAAAAATATATATTCTTGAGTGTCTGTTTCTGGAATGGATGACTCAATATTATAGAGATGATAATTTTTTTCTAATTAACTTATAATTAAGCAATTACATGAGAATCCCAATATGATTTTATTTTTTAAAACAAAATGATGTTATTAGTCCATCTGTAGAATAAATACATGAGAGTATTTAGGAGAATGGAAAAAAAAATGAAGAGTAAGGAGGGCATATTTGCCATAGTAGATATTAACTGGTTGTTACAAAGCTAGAATAATTCAAATATTGTGATACTGACTTAGGGATAGGTAGAAAGAACAATGGAGCTGAACTAATAGCTAAAACCTTGTTGGTTAAGTTGAATATGTTGGGGGGGCATAGAGTTAGATTTTCATTTCATCTCACATACCCAAATGAATTCCAAATGGGTTAAAGAAGGAAATTTTAAAACATAGAATCATTTGAAAATAACTAGGAGACACTATTAATTAATATTTTAAAGATCTGATGGCAGAGGCTTACTATGAATGAAGATATCTTATTAAAAAGCATTATACTTGACTAAAAAGTTAAATATTCCATGAATGAAGACGCATTGCATTGAGGAGCTAATATTTTGTGGGGCGGGGGGAATAGAACAAGCCTTATGTGTGTGAAAAATATACAAATGGGAGAGATTATTAGTTTGCCCTGATGATAAGATATAGTATTTTAATAAAAAAATTTAAAGCACCATGAACAAAAATGTCAAATAACAGGCCAGGAAAATAGTTTTAAAACATGCTAGGTAGAAGGGTAAATATAAAGACCTATTACTGATTAAGTAGTAAATTATCATCATCCTGTCCCAGGTTGGGTTCCCCAGGAACCAGATTCTTAGGTGGAAATTTTCATGCAATAAGTTTATTGGGAAATGCTGCTGGGAACAACACCTGTAGGGTGTGAAGAAGGCATGAATAGACAGAAGGAGAAGTAACAGACCTTTCTTTACTGCCTCCCTCTCCTCCCAGGAGAATTTTAGAGCTCGGATAGCCCTTCAGAGATGACCATCTTTAAGGTAGGGAGCCAAGCTTTTACCCCGGCATTGAACAATCATTGGATGAGGGCCACCCCACCCCCCACCATGAGGTATGACCTTGGCAAGGGATTTCATTGAGAGTCATCAGACATCAACTACCTTGCCAGCTGGGAGAAAAAGTGTCTTGGTCCTGAAAGGGGATCTGGGTGGCACACCATGGCATCCAACTACATATCCCAATGGAAAAGTAGATGAAGGACAAGAGTAGACTAATCCTCCCAAATTAAATTCATATGACCAATAAAAATGAAAAAAAATAAATGCAATATCACCATTACTTAAGACATGCAAATCAAGAGAGCAAAATACATTTATTTATTTATTTAACTAACTAATTAGCAACAATTTTTAAACAACATATTCAATGCTATTGAGGATACACTGAGATGGAAAGAACTATATACCCTTTAGAGTGACTATTGGTACAACTGGAAAGCAATTTGGATATACGTTAAGAGGCCTGCATTAGTTCATATACTATAACCCATATTATTAGCAAACCTAAAAAAATGTAGGTGAGGTTATGTCATTTTCCTGCTCAAAATCCTCCAATGGTATACCAGCATACTTAGCATAAAAACCCAACCTCCTAAGCATGATCCATAAGGCCCTAGATGACCTGATCCTGCCTACCCCAGCCCCTCCCACTCTCAGCTTCATCTGCTGTGCTCCAGTTCACCAGTCTTCTTTCTGTTTTTCAGATTTGCCAAGTTCCATCCCACCTCAGAGTCTTTACATTGACTCCTCCTTTGCTTAAAACACCCTGCTTCTAGAGTACTGCATGGCTCGCTTCTTCTTGTCATGCTAGGTGGTCCTATCTAAGGTAGTACTCCCTTCTCCAATCCCACCTGCTTTCTAAGACAGCACCGTTTAATTTCTTCATGTTGTTTATAGATAGACAAACTTGTCTTGATTTGTTTACTTGTTCTATTCCCTTGCTCCCCACTCCATCCCACCCCCATAGAATATGAGCTCCATGAGAAGAGGTTTTTGCCAAACTTTTTCACTGCAGTGTCCCTAGCATCCAAAAAAGTGCCCAACACACTGTAGCAATTCAATAAATGATTGCTGAGTGAACAAAAGAGAAATAACTTACAGCAGCAGGAAATACTATGATTACCCAGAAATTACCTTAGCAAAAAGTATAACATCAAAATCTTAATAGATTTAAAAAATGCTATAAAAGGATTTGAAAACATTAATAAAATTATGTTTATCATTTGAGAGTAGATAAATTCTTCTTAAAACACAAAAATATTAAAAAGGAAAATAATGAATCAATCACAGCATACAGACTTCTATAAAGTAGGAACTACCATAAACAAAATTTAAAAGCAAAAAGAGACAGAATGAAAGAAACTATTTTGTAACAATTATAAGGATTAAGATCTAGAGAATACCAAGAACCCCTAAAAATCAGTAGATACAGAACTATTAAGTAAGTTTCCTAAGGAGTTACAACAAAATAACAATGTTTCCAATGGGTGGTGATAATAATTATAATGGTAGGTAATATTTATTGGAAGTTTACTATGTGCCAGGTTCTAGTCTAAGTATTTTACATATATAATATTACCTAATTCTAACAATAACCGTATGAGGTAGCTATTATTATTACTCCCATTTTACAGATTAAGAAACCGAAGTGAAGGAAGGGAAGGAGAGGATAACAGTTGTGAGTAGTGTTCAAATAGGGATTTTAGCTTAATCTGGTATACTACAATCAAAAAAATAAAAACAGAATCACGTATTTCTTTTATAATTAAAAAAATCAAATCCTAAGTAGCAAAGTATTGCCTACTACCACCATTATTATTCCACATTGTTTTGGATGTTGTCATTTAATTAAAACAAAAATAAATAATCAAAATAGATATTGGAAAAGAAAAAAATTACTTTATATGCTCAGGATATGGCTACATACCTGGAAAACATCAGAGGGCAAAAAAAAAAAAAATCCAAACTAGAATTTATATGAGATTTTGATGCACATAAATAACATATAGGAATAAATTTATCAAGAAAGGCAAAGGATCTATGTGCAGAATATTATAAAATTTTAATGAAGAACATAAAACAAGATATAAAAAATGGAGATATATACTAGGTTCCTGGACAGAAAGAACTAATATAAAAATCTCCCATCCTCACAAAATTAATACATAAATAAAATTCTGTATCAGAATTCCAATGGATTATGGGCTGGATATAGTCTATCTACTTTTCTAGATGTACCTCTCCCCTTCTCTATCCTGACCTATGCTCCAGGAGGGTGATCTGTATGGACTGCATCAACCCCCTCTCTAGCTCTCTGGTTCCTGGTTGGGTTTGGCCAATAGGGAACAATTGCAGGATTTCTGAAGGTAGGAGGGTAAATTCAGGACATTTATCTCTCTGGCTTCCATCCAGGCCGGTGCCATGGGTTGGCTGTGCCTTCTACAGAAGACTACAACTCCCATTGGTAACCCTCTCCAATGTAGATGTTCTCTCAGGACTCTAGTAATTTCTGCCTTCCCTTCGACCTTCAGACCTAGACCTGGTAACAAACAGCTCCTCGCTGTAGCTAGCCTGAAGGTGCTTCACTATCCCCTTTTAGTAGTGATATCTCATTCATGCATGCCCTTTTATTAAATTCTCCCTAAGTATAAGTGACTGTGTCATTTGTTTCCCACCAGGGCTCTCCCAGACTGATACAGATTTATTTTTGAAACAAGATGTAATGATTTTAATGTTTACAGAAGAGAGTAATTGTCCAAGAATAGCTAAGACCTTTATGAAAAAGAATAGTGAAGAGAGATTTACCTAAGATATGAAAACTTACAATGAAACTATAATACTATAGTACTGACATAGAAATGACAAATAGATGACTAAAAGAGAAGTGAAGGTCCAAAACAAAAGTCTCATATACATAGGAATAAGTTTTTACTTCAGTAAGAAAAGGATGACTTATTAATTAACGGTGCAGAAATAATTCTAACAGGGTAAAAAAAACCAATTTAGATTCTCATCTTACATCAAATAAAAAGTGAATTCCATGTGGATTAACAATCTAAGTATAAAAAGTACAATAATAAAGTATTAGCAAAATTTAGAATAATATTTATATGAATCTGGAGTGAGGTTTATTATCCTAAGCAAGGCAAAAAATAAAAAGCAATGCATTAAAAATTATATAACAAATATATAAAAATTAAAATTTGTTAAATGAAAAGAGATACAACATATCAGAAAGAGAATTAGACAAAAAAATAATTGTATTACACATGACAAATAAAATGTAATAACCACAGTATACAAAGTGTTTCCGGAAGTTATTTTTAAAAGACAATAAAAAGACAATAGAAAAAAGTCAGCAAAAGTTATCAATAGGGATTAAGAAGAAATATCCAAATCGTTAATAAATATATGAAATGCTGCTCAAGCTTAATCTTAAGGAAATGCAAATTAAGATAACAATAAAACATCACTTTTTTACCCACACGATTGGATAAAATTATAGAAGACTGATAACATCCATTTCCTAGAGAGAATGCTGAGAAAATGGCACTCTTATTTATTAATGGTGGAGTGTAAATTATTATAAGTCATTTGAAAAATCATACAGAAATCTATTAAAATCTAAGAAATTCACCCAGCAGTCTCACATTGGTGAATCTATCCAAGAGAAATAAAAGCATCAGCTTAAGAAGGTCTATAAAGAATGTTTATTGGAGCATTGTCTGTGCTGACAGACTAAATGGATTCATCGCTAGTAGAATCAAGTAAATTGTGGTTGGTCACCGTTATGGAAAATTGTACAACTATTTAAATAAACAATTTGCTGTAGCTCTACTGACCTACAGCAGGGTCTCTCAACCTTGGCATTACTGCCATTTTGGGTGGGATAATTCTTTGTTGGGATGGGGGATGGCTACCATTATAGGATGTGAAACAGCATCCTTGATCTGCCCATTAAATGCCAGTAAGCATTCTCCCTCTAGTATGGCAAGTACAGGTAACTCCAGGCACTGCCATCTGTTCCCTTGGGGGTGAGTGGGTGCGGGGAGCAAGATATCGCTCAGTTGACAACCACTGACTTAGAAAAGATGCTCTGAACTATTTTGGCATGGGACAATCAAATAGCAGAGTAATGTATTTAGGATTTAAAATTGTTGTAAGAGCAAATGATAATAATGAACACTTTGCATATGTGTGTATAGGTTTGTATTTGTTTGAGCTGGAGAAGGAAAGAAATTAGTGCAATATCCACCAAGATGTGGCATTCCACCGTCTCAGGGGGGATAGAAATCAGAAAGGTAAGAAGAATCAGAAACTTCTTTATATTTATCTGCCTTATTCCACTATTGTAATGTACACATATTATAGTTGTGAATAAATACAATTTAAGAAAGAAAAATAATTTTGTAATTTAACAACAGGAAAGAAACCATGCCACTCAAGTGTTATGCCAACTGAAAGAAACCACTTAAGGTTTCAAAGCTTCAAATTATTACATCCATAAAAAATAATAAAACCACTGAAGTAATTGTTGTGAGACTTTTATGAGAATTATATCATTTAATCTTCATGCGAACACTATTATTACATCAAACTCACACATTTCTCATGAGGTTCAATTGAAGAAAATATGGAAAAACATTTTTTGGCAAAAACCAACATGGATGCAAATGATATAATTTCTATAGTAAATTATGTACTTAACAAAGCACATTTATTACCAAAAAGTTGGTTTCCTATTTAGAATATATGCCTGAACTGCCAAGAAGTGAATGATGTAATCTGAATACTAGATAACTTCAATCCTCACTATTAGACTGCATTTTTAAGTTATCATTAATATGTATTTAGTGCATTCTCCATGGCAGGTGCTACTTTAAGTGGTTTACATCTATTATCTCAATCCTCATTACTATTTTTATCCCCATTTAATAGATAAGCAAACAGATACAGAGAGTAAGTAATTTGCAAGGTCACAAGTAGGAAGTGGCAACGCTGGCATGGGATTCAAATCCAGACATCTGGCTAGACTGCCTCTCACTGTTAAAAATAAAATTTGCTTGGAAGTTTATACTTTCTGTGGTTTACCCATCCTCTCAGTGTCTCTCCACCTGCGGTCACAGGCACCACTGTAGTCCTCTTCTGTGTCCTCTTAGACAACAGGAAACTGGGTGGCAATGCCACCATCTTATTTCCAGGCACACTCCAGATGCTTTTGTTTCCTTTCATGGAATTGATTTCCCATCTAAGTAAGGCTTTTCAATCAACATTATCACTTTTTAAATGCCGTTCTAACAGTCTTCTCCATATAAAAAAGCTTATTCGTGACCGTTTTCCTTCCTGTCTGCTTTCATTTCTTTCTTCCCTTGATCAGGTTAGCTAAGACAACCCCAAAGACAGTTTTAAGAGGGATGTTATCAGTCAGGGTTCTCCAGGGAAAGAGAGACATAGAGAATACATAGTATTTATGAGAAGTTTATTTCAAGGAACTGGTTTACTAGATTGTGGGGCTGGTGTGTATGAAATTTGAAACAGGTCCACAGGCTTGGGGGTAGAAGCTGATGTTGCGTCTTGAGGCAGAATTTCTCCTCCAGGAAGCTTTGGTTTTTGCTGTTCGGGCTTTCAGCTGTGTCAGTGAGGTCCATCCACATTACGGAGGGTGATTTACTTAAAGTCAACTTATTGTAGATTTTAACCACGTCTACTGGGGTATGATGGTAAATACGAGGGTTAGTAAATGACATTAAAAAGACTATAGTGGGCAGTTAGGAAGGAAGGGGCTTAGACAACACATCACTTATTGATTATGACAATGAAACCTGTGACTTGGTTTTAATGTTGCAATGGATCCATGACATAGACGACATGACTATCACCCTAGAATCAACTGAAAATGATGTGAACTAGTATGATACTGCAGTTAGATGTGTAGGCAGAAATAAAATATACTGAAATAAATAGCTTTCCAAAAAACAACAATAAGAAATCAGAAAATACAATGGAAAAATGTTCATTTGCAACAGAAAGAAAATTTATAAAATATTAAAAACAAATTAGCAATAATATTTTAGGGGCTATGCAAAAAAACATTAATGCATTTGCTTAATTCTGTTTGAACAAGTTCAGCTGTCTACCCATTTCTATGCCAGTGCTGCATTCTTTTACTCGTCATAGCTTTATAATACAGTTTGCTATTTGCATATTAAATATCTCTCACTTCTCTTCTCATACTTTGTATATTCAACCATCCTTATCCATTCAGTATTACAGATGAACTTTAATATCACTTTGACAAATTTCCAAGATATAAGTACTTTGAATAAACTTTCCTTCTAGATGATTTTAAGCTCATTGTTAAATTGTTACTTTATATGAAAAAACCTCTTGCAATGGCAGAAAATTCATTCCAAAAGTTTACCTGAGGTATTTTCTGATCTGCTCTGCAAAGCAACATGTAGCCCTTACCCACTGTGATGTTGTGGAATGTTGCACTGAAAGTTCTATAAGATATTATCATTAATGTACAGAGTCCAAAAGAATCTAGTGAAGAATGATAAAAACTCATAACTCAAGTGAGCAGACAGAAAACACTATGATACAACAGTAGCTTTTCTATAAAGCAACATTTATTTTAAAAAGAAAATTAAATAAAAATCCATCCACAGCAGAAAATATTTATTTTATTTTTTATTTTTATTTATTTTTATTATGGTGACGTTGGTTAATGAAATCAGGTAAGTTTCAGCTGCACATTTTAACAGTAAAGCATATATATATTGCAGTGTGTGTTCACTGCCCTTAGATTTCTTTCTGTCACCACATATTTGACCCCTTTTACCCCATCTACTTCCTCCATCCCCCTCCCCTCTCCCCTCTGGTAACCACTAGTCTATAATCCATGTCCATGAGTCTCTGTTTGTCCTGTTATTTTGTTGCTTTTAAGTTTATATCCCACATATAAGTGATATCATGTGGTTTTCAACTTTTTCTGTCTGGCTTATTTCGCTTAGCATGATTATCTCGAGGTCCATCCATGTTGTCACACATGGCAGTATTTCATCTCTTCTTATGGCTGAGTAATATTCCATTGTATATATGTACCACAGCTTCTGTAACCAATCATCTATCATAGAACACTTCAGTTGCTTCCATGTCCTAGCCAATGTGAATAATGCTGCTATAAAAATTGGTGTGAAAATATCTAGAAAATATTTTTTTAATGAAAATAAGTAGAAATCAAATTAGCAAGAATTAGTCAAGATTCCTTTAAAAAATCTTCCAAATTGTTCTGAATATAAAAACCAGTTAATACGTATTTATGATCCCGGGAGAGCCATTATAGTAAAGTTAATTATACTAAATGTTCCAAAATGACTCTATTTTTTAACTGAAAAAAATGACATTCAGTTTCACTTGAACAACCAAAAATTGTAAAAGTTTTTTAAAAATCTCCAAAAATTGGAGGATAATTGCTTTCAAACTTTATTCTCAAGCTATAATAATTAAAACAATATGATATTACTCAAGAACTGTGAGAAAGACCAGTGTAACAGAATCAACGGTTCAAATGCTGTGGGGAAAATTTACAATTGCAGACTGTACAATATCAAAAACTTCATTCACAGCATACATACAAATGCTTTCCACATATGCTAAAGAGTTGAATTTTAAAACATAAAACCTTAATCTAAAGACCTACAGGAATGTCCACTATGTATTGTGACCTAAGAGGAGTATGGTATAGAATAAATTAGAGAACATACTGAATATAATTATATTTTAATACTAAATACCATATATTATATATAGGAAAGGATGTTACCAGGCTATTATATTGGTTATCCTGAGACTGCAAGGGAGCAGGGGATGGCAGGGGATGAAGGTGGTATATAACTGCTTTAATCTGGCAACGTAGAAAATGTAGGGATGATTGACCTAACTGCCTAGAAACCTCAAACTCAAGAAAATAAACTGAAAAATCAATGCATAATATGAGAAAATCCAATTAGGCAGATAGATAGTTTTCTTAAAATTCATTTATATTTTTACATTAATTAAATAACAATGTGACATTTTTTATTCAAAACAAACTGATATGAGAGTTCATTTGGAAGAAAAAGTAAACTTTCTGTAAAACCCCAATTAAGAAGAAGAATGAACAGTACTTTTAATTATAGATAATAAAAGTATATTACTGTAAAGATACAATAATAAAAAAATTTAGTATTGATTCGAACTCACAGACGTAAACTGATAGCTCAAATCCATATGTATGGATTTAAATGAAGTTAAATTTACACTTCACAACTGTAATCTGCATTATGAAAGTGCTGAATTTTAGAACAGAAGCCCACTTTCTTATCTAATAGCTCTGGATTGATAGAGCTATTAGATAAGAAGAACAAGTTATGGAAAAGTCCACATAGACTGATATCACTTTTCTAGAAATAAGCAACAATCAAACACTCCATTTTCTGATTTTCAGCAGGTTGATTATGCATTTGTCTGAGCACAGAAAATTGTGAAAATATGCTGTTGGCACATTTCACATTAAGGCAGGGAAGTGGAAACAGTGGTAGGGGGATGAATTTTTTAATTTTTATGAGAGAGTATTATGTTTGTAATTAAAAAGAAAATATTTCTAAAAAAGTAAAATGGGCCATTTGATGGTTTTGTGATTTTACCTCCTCATTCAAATTTTCCAAGCCAAAGATATTCTGATTTATATAAAGAGATAAAAAATTGTGTTCTTTTAGAATAAACAAGACTAATGAAGAAAATGATAATAAATGTTTACTGAGAGCTTGCATCAATTTACTAAATGCCTAAATATGGATTAATTTAATCTTCAGAATAAATCCAGGGCATGTATTATGTATTATGACTTCTGCAGATCAAATGGGCCAAAATATGTGAAAATACTTGAGAAAATGAAAACTCTACAGAAAAACAAGATAGATAATATTACAAAGAAATTTCATTTTATATTCGGCAAGTATTTGAATATTTTATAATATGGCATACTCCTTTTGAAAAATATCTAGTTACAGACCAGCTAGGATTTCGGTTCCCTGAATATTCCTTAATTGCTAAGACTAACTTCCACTATTAAGTTGAAGTTTCTACAGCAAAACATTAGTTTGGTGTTCACATTAAGGGGAGAAATCAATAAATTTTCTTTGCCTAGCTGTCTTTCTTCACTATTTAGTATAAGTATTACTTTTGTAGTTAAAAATATTAAAACTTTTTTATCTGAAGCAAATATAGAACAATTGTTTTCTAGCTTTGCCTCATCAAAGCCTTAAGATTTCCTTTTTGTAAAAATAGAAAAAATATTCACTGTTAAACAACCATTAACTTTCATTGTGTGCTTATATATATATATGTCCAGAAGCTTGATAGTTGATTCCATGTAAAGCATCCCATTTAATCTTGACAACAAACCCATGATGCAGAGAATATGATTACGTCTGCATGACAGGTTTGTCACAAGAGTCAAATGAGCCATCAAAGAGGGGGATATTTTGGTGACCTGAAAATGGTCAGAAAACATAATTCATTTTATTATGACAAAATTCTGTTCCATGTGTAAGAAAACACAGTTCCTTAGAACATGTATGTCAAATATCCATTTAACACCTCCTTACATACCTAACTAGGGTTTTAGTGCCTTTAGTAATCTTTCCTTGTTAAGGGTGCAGATCAGTTTTTTGTCAACTAGGCTAGTCTGTGGTACTCAGTTATTTGGTCAAATACCAGTCTAGATGCTGCTGTGAAAGATATTTTTTATATGAGATTAATATTTAAATAGTAGACTTTGAGTAAAATAGATTACTTCCATAATTTTGACAGGTCTCATTCAATCAGCTGAGGTCCTCAAGAACAAAGATTGAGGTTTCCTAAAGAAGAAACAATTCTGCCTCAAGACTGCAACACTCTAGAAAGCTTGCCTGAGTTTTCAGCCTGCTTGGCCTGCCCTGCAGATTTTGGACTATGTTTTTCACTATGGAAAACAGAATGGAGGTTGTTCAATTAAGCAATTCCACTTCTGGGTATATACTCAAAGGAAATGAAATCAATACCTCAAAGAGATATTTCTGTTCACATGTTCACTGAATGGATTATTCAGAATATCCGAGATATGGAAACAACCTAAGCGTCTATTGATGGATGAATAGATAAAGAAATGATCTCTGTCTGTCTGTCTGTCTGTCTATCATCTATCACCTATCTATTTACCTATCTACCTATCTAATGGAATAGAATTCAGCCTTAAAAAGGAGATCCTGGAATTTTCAACAACATGAATGAACATGGAGGAAATCATGCTAAGTGAAATAAGCCATACCCAGAAAGGAAAAAATGTATGATCTCACTTATATGTGGGAGCTAAAAAATGTAATACAGAGAAGCAGAGAGTAGAATGTGGTTATCAGAGGTAGAGAAAATGGAAGAAATGGGGAGACGTCAAAAGGTACAAAGTTGAAGTCATGTAGGATGAATAAGTCTGAAGGTCCAATATACAGCATGGTGACTACAGTTAATAATACTGTACTGGACACTGGAAA
>NW_011889715.1:166045-169754 GCF_000151845.1 Pteropus vampyrus
AATAAGTCTGAAGGTCCAATATACAGCATGGTGACTACAGTTAATAATACTGTACTGGACACTGGAAATTTGCTAAGAGAATAGATTTCAAGTGCCCACCAAAAAAAAAAAAAAAAAGGTAACTAGGTGAGGAGATGAAATGTTATTAGTTTGACTGGAATAATTATTTCACTATGTGTATTTATATCAAATCATCATGTTGTATACCTTAAATATATACAATTATATTTTTAAAAAAGAAAAGCTTCAGGAAAGGAGAAGAGAACATCTGTCATAGTACAAAGTATTATTTTGGTCAAACTACAATAATTCAAATCATGGCTATGCCTCAAAAATTAAGTAAGTCTTCAAGGATCAGAATCATCAACTCAAATGATATCAATCAACATGAGTATTTGTGTAAAATGCACAAGTTATTCAATCACTTTTTGTATTGTACTAAATACTTTCATGTTAACTAAAGGATTCACTATTAAAGGATAAACCCTGAAGTTTTTTGATATGGACACATGTATTTATCTGTATTGGGAAAAGGTCAGACAAAATGTATCCATCTGTATTGGACAAAGGACAGTAGAAATGTAAATTGAGTGATATTCCATCTTTAAAGAAATGAAAACCACCAACTCTATCATATATGTATTTCTGTATTTATACATGCTTCACTGTATCCAGAAAATGGAGCATAAGGCATTTGTGGAAAATTAGTAAGGAGGGAGGAATAACAGGGAATGAAAGGAAATTTAAAACTTTAAAAATTCAACTTTGCATAATTTTCCTATTTAGCATGACTAAGTATTGCTTTGATATTTTAAAATACTAATAAAGACAATGAAATAAAAATAATTTTAATATATGCTGCTTATTCTCATGAATCTTGAAATAAATCTCTGAACGTTCTCAATTCTGAAGATTCCACACATATCATAAGGAGATAAGGCATAATATTAGTAATAATATACAGAATAATAAAGATAAACATATACTGAGTGTTTAATAATTTATCAAGCATTTTGCTAAATGATTTCCTGTGATTTATTTCACTGGGCTTCACTATAGTCCTACCAATTAGACACTCATCTTTTTCTCTCAAAAGATGTTTTTTGAGGATCAAATAAGCAATGTAAAAAAATATTTTTGTAAAGTTTGAGAAACAAACAGAAGGGATTTTATTATCATGACTTCTGAATCTATGTGTAAGAAAACACATTCATAAAGAAGATACTAGCATCCTATTTTAGAACATAGAAGCCTATATCTAGGATTTTGATTTGATGAGTAATTCTGCTTGATAGCTAAATTTGCCTACCTTTCTCATCATCCAATCATAAATCACCATTTTGTATCCAAAGACAAGTACTGAATTTGAATTTCATGTGGTTATTATTGCACCTCTGGGTGTCTCTTTAAATTTTCTACCTCAGGACCCAGATCTCATACTGCAGGTATATGTCCTATGTCTAAAAGATGGTAAGGACCAGGTAGGGATATAGACTAAAAAAAGCAATTGTTCTAATTTGTTTGATTTGGCAGTACATGCCACTAATCAATTGGAATGGTGAGGCATTTTTAACTTTGGTTTTAATGTTGCATCAAATATAGTTAATAGGATTATAAACCCCAAATTACCTGATAAGTATTAAGATAGTTAAAGTATGATAGGTAGTCAGAAAAAAAAAAGTAAGTAAAACTCAATATTTTCCTGCAATTCCAATAATAATCAGTTGGAAATTAATTCATTGACCAGAATAAGGATAAACATAAAGCATCTAGAAATAAAATGGTCAAGAGTTATTCTAGTAGTATATGAAGTGCTCTAAAAACCTTTTCTAAATGGTATCAAAGAAGGCTTGAAAATATTGATGTGTATACTCTTCACACTAGATGGAAGTCTAGATATTGTAAAGTTGTTATTTTTTTCTCTAATTAGTTACATTTTTTTCATCAAAAATTCCAAAGTGACTTTGTTTTAAAAAGTGGAAAATAGAAGCCAAATCTACATGTTTAAATTTGTTAATATGGAAAATTTCAAATATAAATGAAAGTAGAGGTAATGTTTACCTACCATCCACCTATAATAATTATCAACTCAAGGCTAAACATTTCCTTTCTACCCCATTTGCTGTTCTCCCTCTGGCCCGGCCATCCAATGGATTACTTTGAAGCATATCATACCATATCATATCATATGTGACCATTTGATAATTTAAAAAAAATACTGTTATATTTATTTTCAAAATTAAAGGGTTTATCAAAGAAATATAACGTGATAGAAAAAAATAAGAAACATTCATCATGTCAAATTCTAAAAGGCACTGTAATAATATGTTATTTTAAAAACCAGATATTGCCTCCAAAATTGACAGAAATTTCACTGAAACAAAATTATAACCTAGTAAGATTAGAGACCTGCACATATTAAAAAGATAGAATGCTGCTTCACAACATACAACCAAATGCATTCCATGGGAATTAAAGAGGACTATTAAAATATAAAACAAAGGAAATCTATTGACCTATGAAATGCTCATGATGTTTTGTTATGTGACAATAGGAAATTTCAAAATGAAACCATTTGTTTTAGTAAATCCCATTTTTTTCCCAAAGGAACAACCCAGGATATGCTCCTGATATAACTATATGTGTTGATAAGGATTTGCTTAAGCCAAAAGAAAAAAAAAATGCACAGATGTTTACATAAATGTAATATCATTTTTGGGAATCCTGTCAAGGGGTCAAGAATGAAGCATTATGAGGGGAGATTATTCAATTGTCCTTTATTTTTGCACTATTTTGTTAATTAGGATGAGGAAGCACGACTTTTGTAATGATAGATTATAGAAGAAAACATTTTTAAAAGAAAAGCAAACTTGGGCCATTCTTGGGCTGTGATTATGATTACACACATGATATTACACATGTCACTTGACCACCAACAAGGTTTAAGTTTTATGACCTAAAAAAAATTACATGCAAATAGTGTAAATAATAACAATAATAGAAATAGAAATTAACCTTTCATGAGTGATTACTTACATGTCAGTCAGTGACTAAGTGTTTTTGTGAGCATCATCCCACTTAACCCTCACACACACACAAAAAAACCCTTGGCAGAGAAAAGATGTTACTTCATCTGCATCCTAGATTAGTTGTGGGGATCAAATGAGGCAACACGTACCAAAATATTTTGGCAAAACAAGATATCAGAGCAATGTAGGCCATGCATATGGTAAAACTCAATCTCATGTCCAAAGATACACATTTACTCATAATATGTCCATTTCCTATTTGAAAACTATTGGCCAATATGTCAGGATGTAAGAGCTATAAGTAATTCTTGTTAGCAAATAATAAACTCCAACTTGCAAAGCGCTTTTTTTATTATACCATAGTTTATTCAGTAAATTTGAGTTTCATGTTGCTTCCGGAACTACCTAAGAGAAGCTGGCCACAAAATCCCTGCAAACTCTTTTTGTTAGAGCCTGGATGTGAAAACTAGTTTTGGAATCCTGATGCTAGCACTATGCTGGACGAGGTAGACACTTGCTACCCAAAGTTTGGTTCGGGGATTAGTAGCACAGGCAGCCCATGAGAACTTGTTAGAAATCTAAAGTCTTGGGTTTGACCGCAGATATACTTAATTAGAATATATATTTTTAACATAATCCCCTCTTTCAATGTAAAGCTGAGCTCATAATAAAGTATGGGT
>NW_011889715.1:169804-218002 GCF_000151845.1 Pteropus vampyrus
TTAAAGAGGACTATTAAAATATAAAACAAAGGAAATCTATTGACCTATGAAATGCTCATGATGTTTTGTTATGTGACAATAGGAAATTTCAAAATGAAACCATTTGTTTTAGTAAATCCCATTTTTTTCCCAAAGGAACAACCCAGGATATGCTCCTGATATAACTATATGTGTTGATAAGGATTTGCTTAAGCCAAAAGAAAAAAAAAATGCACAGATGTTTACATAAATGTAATATCATTTTTGGGAATCCTGTCAAGGGGTCAAGAATGAAGCATTATGAGGGGAGATTATTCAATTGTCCTTTATTTTTGCACTATTTTGTTAATTAGGATGAGGAAGCACGACTTTTGTAATGATAGATTATAGAAGAAAACATTTTTAAAAGAAAAGCAAACTTGGGCCATTCTTGGGCTGTGATTATGATTACACACATGATATTACACATGTCACTTGACCACCAACAAGGTTTAAGTTTTATGACCTAAAAAAAATTACATGCAAATAGTGTAAATAATAACAATAATAGAAATAGAAATTAACCTTTCATGAGTGATTACTTACATGTCAGTCAGTGACTAAGTGTTTTTGTGAGCATCATCCCACTTAACCCTCACACACACACAAAAAAACCCTTGGCAGAGAAAAGATGTTACTTCATCTGCATCCTAGATTAGTTGTGGGGATCAAATGAGGCAACACGTACCAAAATATTTTGGCAAAACAAGATATCAGAGCAATGTAGGCCATGCATATGGTAAAACTCAATCTCATGTCCAAAGATACACATTTACTCATAATATGTCCATTTCCTATTTGAAAACTATTGGCCAATATGTCAGGATGTAAGAGCTATAAGTAATTCTTGTTAGCAAATAATAAACTCCAACTTGCAAAGCGCTTTTTTTATTATACCATAGTTTATTCAGTAAATTTGAGTTTCATGTTGCTTCCGGAACTACCTAAGAGAAGCTGGCCACAAAATCCCTGCAAACTCTTTTTGTTAGAGCCTGGATGTGAAAACTAGTTTTGGAATCCTGATGCTAGCACTGTGCTGGACGAGGTAGAAACTTGCTACCCAAAGTTTGGTTCGGGGATTAGTAGCACAGGCAGCCCATGAGAACTTGTTAGAAATCTAAAGTCTTGGGTTTGACCGCAGATATACTTAATTAGAATATATATTTTTAACATAATCCCCTCTTTCAATGTAAAGCTGAGCTCATAATAAAGTATGGGTCTAAATTTATGAAGAAGAGAGAACACAATAACTACTACAACTCAGAAATAATCTCATAAATAGGGATAATTTGATACAACAAAAACAGAAAAGGGAAGGGAGTAAAGGTCTTAATTTGTAAAGGAGAATGGAGATAAGACATACAAAGAAGAAAAATGACTACTGTATATATGAAAATTTCTTTTTCATAAACTTAATGGTAACCATACAAAAAATATAGAACTGAGACACATAACATAAAAAAGAGGAAACAGACAGAAAAATCATAGAATACCACCAAACTGAAATAACAGACAGAAACTCAGGGACAAAGAAACAATGGAGACACAGAACTACCAGAAAACAAAGGATGATATGGCTATAGGAAAACCTCATATATCAATAATCACCCTAAATGTAAATGAGCTGAATTTACCAATAAAAAGGCACAGAGTAGTAGATTGGATCAAAACCAAAATCCAATCATATGCTGCCTTCAAAAGACACATCTCAGCCATAAGGAAAAATATAAACTCAAAGTGAAAGGGTAGAAAATGATACTCCAAGCAAATGACATCCAGAGAAAAGTTGGTGTAGCCATACTTATATCTGATGAAATAGACTTCAAGATAAAAACAATAATGAGACAAAGATGGACACTTGATAATAATAACGGGGACCATACATCAAGAAGACATAATACTTATCAATATGTATACTCCCACTCAGGGAGTAGCAAAAGCAACTACTAACAGAACTGCAGGGAGAAACTGACAAAAACAGTTATAGTAGGGGACCTAAATATCCCCACTGACAGCTATGGATAGATCATCCAAAAAACAGAAAATCAATAAGGAAATACCAACTTTAAATGACACAACTGGACATTATCTACATTTACATTCATCCCGAAACACCAGATAATACATTCTTCTCTAGTGCACCGAGAACATTTTCAAGGATAGACCATATATTGGGACATAAAACTAGCCTCAACAAATTTAAGATGATTAAAATCATACCAAGCATATTCTCTAACCACAATGCTTTGAAACTGGATATCAACTGCAAAAGAAAGTGGGAAAAACCACAAATATGTGGAAGTTAAACAACATGCTACTAAAGAACTGGGTCAAAGAATAAATAAACGGAGATATCAAAAGATACATAGAAACAAACAAGAATAAAAATACAATACATCAAAACTTTTGGGATACAGCTAAAACAGTAATAAGAGGAAAGTTCATATCGTTACAGGCCTATCTCAAGAAACAAGAAAAATCCCAAATAAACAACTGAACATTACATTTTAAAGAACTAGAAAAGGAAAAACAAATGAAGCCCAAAGTCAGCAAAAGGAAGGAAATAATTAAAATTAGAGCACAATTGAATGAAATTGAGAACAAGAAGACAAAAGAAAAAATTAATGCAACAAAGAGCTAGTTCTTTGAAAACATCAATAAAATTGACAAACCCTTGGTTAGATTCACTAAGGAAAAAGGAGAAAAGATACAAATAAACAAAATCAGAAATGAAAGAAGTTATGACAGATACCATAGAAATACAAAGTATCATACTATGAAAGATTATATGCCACCAAATCCAATAACCTAGAAGAAGTAGACAAGTTCTTAGAAATGAACAACCTTCCTAGACTGAATCAAGAAGAACTGGAAAATCTAAATAGACTGATCAACAGTAAGGAAATTGAAACAATCTTCAAAAACCTCCCCAAAAGCAAAAGTCCAGGACCAGATGGCTTCACCAGTTAATTCTACCATACATTCAAAGATGTTTTCATTCCTGTTATTCTCAGACTTTTCCAAAAAATTTGAAGAAGAGGCAATACTTCCTGATTCATTTTATAAGGATAACATCACCCTCATACCAAAACCTGGTAAAGATAACACAAAAAAAGAAAATTATAGATCAATTTCTCTGATGAACACAGATGCAAAAATTCTGAATAAGATACTAGTGAACCGAATACAGCAACATATTAAAAAGATTATACACCACGATCAAGTGGGCTTTGTCCCAAGGGCACAGGGATGGTTCAGCATATGCACATCAATTAATGTGATACACCACATAAACAAAATAAAGGATAAAAATCATATGATCATATTGATAGATGCAGAAAAAGCATTTAATAAAATACAGTATCCACTTATGACTAAAACACTTAATAAATGGGTATAGAAGGAAATTACCTCAATATTATAAAGGCCATATATGACAAACCCTCAGCTAATATACTTAATGGTGAAAAACTAAAAGCCTTCCTTCTAAGATCAAGAAGACAAGATTGTCTGTTCTCACCACTCTTATTCAATATAGTGTTGGAAGTCCTAGCTAGAGCAATCAGACAAAAGAAAGAAAGAAAAGGCATCCAAATTGGGAATAAAGAAGTCAAACTGTCACTTTTTTCAGGTGACATGATTCTCTATATAGAAAACCCTAAAGACTCCACCAAAAAACTATTAGAAAAAATAAACAATAAAGTTCCCAGATACAAAATCAACATACAAAATCCACAACATTCCTATACAGTAACAATGAAATTTCAGAAAAAAGAAATGAAAAAAAAGCAGTTCTTTTTACAACTGCAACAAAAATAAAATACTTAGGAATAAACCTATTGAAGCATGTGAAGGACCTATACACTATAAAACTATAAGACATTATTAAAAGAAATTGAAGAAGACACAAAGAAATGGAAAGATATTTTGTGTTCATGGATTGGAAGAATCAGCATAGTTTAAATGGCCATATTACCCAAAGCAATATACAAATTTAATAAATCCTCATCAAATTCCCAGTGGCATTTTAAAAAAAGAAATAGAACAAAAAATCATAAGATTTATATGGAATCACAAAAGACCTAAAATAGCCAAAGCCATCCTGAGAAAAAAGAATAAGGCCAGAAGCATCACCCTGCCTGATTTCAAATTACACTACAAAGTGACGATAATCAAAACTGCATGGTATTGGCAGCAAAACAGACACACAGACCAATGGAACAGAATTGAGAGCTCAGAAATAAACCCCTGTATATATGGGCAAATAATATTCGACAAAGGAGCCAAAAATATACAGTGTAGAAAAGAAAACCTCTTCAATAATGATGCTGGGAAAATTGGAAAGCCACATGCAAAAGACTAAGACTAGACTTCTAGCTGTTACCATACATCAAAATTAACTCAAAATGGATAAAAGACCTAAATGTAAAACATGAAACAACAAATTGCATAGAAGAAAACATAGGTACTAAACTCATAGACCTTGTATTTAGAGAGAATTTTATGAATTTGACCTCAAAGGCAAGGGAAGTAAAAGCAAAAATAAACGAGTGGGACTGCATGGCAAAAGGAACCATTAACAAGGCAAAGAGGCAATCATCCGAATAGGAAAATATATTTGCGAACAACGCCTCTGATAAGAGCCTATTATCCAAAATGAACAAATAACTCATACGACTCAATAACAACACAGAAACAAACAATCCGATTAAAAAATGAGCAGAGGACCTGAAGACACTTTTCCCAAGAAGACCTACAAATGTCCAATAGACCTGAAAAGATGGTCAACTTCACTAGCCATTAGGGAAATGTAAGTGAAAACCACAATGAAATACCACCTCTCACCTGTTAGAATGGCTATCATCAACAAGACAAGGAATAACAAGTGTTGGAGAGGATGTGGGGAGAAAGGAACCCTCATACACTGCTGGTTGGACTGCAAATTGGTACATCCACTATGAAAAACAGTATGGAAGTTCCTCAAAAAGTTAAGAGTAGAATCACTATATTACCCAGCATTTCTACTTCTGGGTATCTACCCCAAAAATTGAAAACAATTATCTGTAAAGATATACGCACTGTGATTTTCACAGCAGCATTATTCACCATGGCCAGGACATGGAAGCAACCAAAGTGTCTTACAATAGATGATTGGATAAAGAAGTGGTACATATATACAATGGAATATTAATCAGCCATAAGAAAAGATGAAATACTGCCATTTGCGACAACATGGGTCTTGAGATTATCATGCTAACCAAAATAAGTCAGACAGAAAAAGTTGAGAACCATATGATTTCAGTCATATGTGGGATATAAAACTGAAAACAACAAACAAACAAGACAGAGACTTGTGAACATAGACAACATTTTAGTGATTACCAGAGGGAAAAAGGAAGAGGTAGAAAAGGGTAAAGGGGATCAAATATATGGTGATGGAAGGAAATTTAACTTTGGGTAGTAAACACATAACAGAATATACATATGATGTGAATTGTACACTTGAAACCTATATAATTTTATTAACCATTGTCATCCCACAAAATGTATTTAAAAAGAAGTTAAATAAATCCATGAGGAAGAAACAATCGGAAGGGCAAATGGAAATAATGAGGTGGATGGTAGGCAGGCCCTGACAGGCTCCGTCACCTGAAGGCTTTGGTTTTTACAGTAGTGAGCAGTACAGAGTCATGGCTATGAGCCCTGGCAAGGTAGGAAATTAGAATGTAACTCTCACAATAAAGCATCTAATAAAATTAAAGTTTCATTCCTAATAACACTCTTAGAAACTAGGAGTAGAAGAAAACTTACTTAATAATATCTCCCAAAAACCTATAGCAAACATGTTTTAATGATGAAATATTCATTCTTAGTATTAATAACAAGAAAATTATGAAGAGATATTCCACATCATTATTAATCAGAGAAATGCAAGTGAAGACCACAAGGGGATACCATCTACCTCCATTTTATTGGCAAAAATTTAAAGGACTGATGACAGACACCTAGTGTTGGCCAGGATGTCAATTCACAGCATCTCATATACTGCTCCTGGGAACGTAACTTAGTAGAATTAATTTGGGAAATAGTTTAGGATTACCTCCTAAATCTGAACATTTGTATAACCTATGGTCCATTAATGTCACTCCTAGGGAAGGCCCAACAGAAATTCTTATCCGTTACAACAGTCAACACATATAAGATCACATAGCAGCATTTCTCGCAATAGCAAAAACCTGGAAACAGACAGAATGTCCAACAACGGGAGCACGGGTGAAAAGACCATGATAAATATACACTGTGGAATGTTCCATAGCAGTCAAACGTAATGAACAAGAGCAATACACAAAAATAAAAATAAAACTTTATGACAAAGTACAAAAAAATTAAAGCCACAAAGAAGCTTACATACAGTAAGAAAAAAGGAAGTAAGGAATGGCTGAATGGGAATCAGGGTAATGGTTACCTCTAGTGGAGGAAGGCCAGGATATGAGTTGGTAGGGGCAGCTATATATATATAGTTGCATGCATGTTATTATCAATAGCCTAGCTTTTCTTTTCAGTGATAGGCTTGGGTATGTTTCCTACAGTATTAAAAATAAATAATTAAATAACTAAATAAATAAAAGCAGGACAGGCATAGGCTTATATTAAGAGCATGTCATTCATGAAGAAGTATAACCAATTTAATTCTTCAGACCTGAGGTAAAATTAACACTATTACTTTTTATTTAAAATAAAATAATAAAGATTATTGATATTTAATGAATTCTTATTTATTTATTAATGAATTATTATTTAAACATCAGCATGTTAACTGTTTTTATGGGGATTAGACCACTTAATCCTCACAAGAAATGTCTGACATACATGACATTAATTCTACACGACAAATTTGTAATGAGGACTGAAGAAACCTAAGTAAAAATACTTTTGCTAACTAAAAAGTGTTACAAAAATGGAAGAGATCACATACCTACAACTGTCCATTTCACTTCAAACAAAACTCATTTTTTGGATAATGTACTGCTTTACAATTTAGAACATAATACTAGATTATAAGTATCTCAAGCAATTCTTCTAATGAGCTAAGATGAACTCTCTCCTAATAAGTTTTCATTCTTCATACCAAAAAGGCTTTGGTGTGCTTTGTGGCTTAATACCTTATTATATAGATATAGATATATTATAATAATATATAAACATAGAGAGATAACTAAGCAGGAGCTGGAGCAAAGTCTCAGTCAATAGTTTGCCTTAAAAACGAGATTCTAGAAATAATCTTTATTATTTTATTCCACATCTAAAAGATAAGATGGGGGAAATTCAACACCTGATAATTCTACAATGCACTAAAGATACAGATGAGTGAGTGGAAAATGATTTAGCAGAGAGAGAAAGCCCCAGGTGAATCTGGTAGTAGGTAAATCCAGAAGCAGCCTGATTTGCATATCTCCAAATCTAAACAATCCCCAGAAACTGGAAACACCAGGTACTTGTGAAGATGGGGGTAGAGGTGGGGCTAAAAACAGGAAAATTGCCCTAATACCTATACAAGAAGCAGCTAGAACCCCACAAGCCCTCAACTTCTTATTCTCCCATGAATAATAGGTCTAGAGAACAGTATATAGAGTAGGGTGACAGAGAACTCCAGAAGGCATGTCTCCAAAAAAAATTGAATTGAAAATGAGACATTGCTTGATGTACTTGAAAGTATTAAGAGAAGATTTATATCTCTACTGACAGTATAAGGAGAAACTAATAATAGATACTTAGAAAGTTATAACAAAACAATTAACTTCGTGGGAGAAACGAAGTACATGTCCTGTAAAGAGGAAATACAATCACAGTATATTACCTGATTTAGCTCTGAACAATGTTTGCATTACTGTAATCAAAACAGACTGCCTCATTCAAAAGACCAAATGAGTGAGACTGAAATAATACTAATGTCAATGTCTTAGGTCTATTAAAATTAAATGAGAGTAATTTACCTAGAAATACTTAAAATTTTACCTAAGAGACAAACGGTTCATAAATATAAACAAGCATAATCATTATCGTTATCAGTAAGCATGAGTATTATTTGAATGGGAAATTAGAAGCTGGGAGAAGTTGTATATGCTGTTTAAAGATCACAAAACAAGTGAGTATCTGAACTTCCTTTCTTCAAAATAATAGTTTCCTTTGTTCACTTGAAACTAATGATACTGTATATCAATTGTAATGGAAAAATTTTTAAAAATATATATAAAAAATAATAGTTTCCTTGACTGGTCTTTTGAATGAGGTCGTGTGTATGAAAACACATTTATAAATATAAAAAGATTGATAGCTATTGGTTGAAGGGGATATTCTCAGGAAAGCTTTCAACCTAACATTCACTTTACAAGTATTATCAATGTATAACATATTACTTAAATGTAGAATTATTAAACGAAATAAATTTTAAAATAATCAATATAGGGATAGGTACTCAGTACTCAATATTGTTGAGGAGAAAAGAAAAGCAATTTGTAGAATGGTGGATATAGTAAGTTCCAGGTTTTATTAAAAGGATACATAAGCATGTGGAAAGATGCTCAACATATACATCATTAGGGAATTACAAATTAAAGCAACAATGAGATACTGCTACATACCTATTAGAATGGACAAAATACAAAACAACTGAGAACACCAAATGCTCATGAGGATGTTGAGCAAAAAGAATTCTCATTCACTGCTGGTGGGAATGCAGTGATACAGCCATTTTGAAGACGGTTGGGCAGTTTCTTACAAAACAGAACACACTTTTACCATATGATCCAGCAATTATGCTCCTTGCTATTTACCAAAAGGAGTTGAAACTGTATGCCCATGCAAAATCTTGCGTACAGATGTTTACAAAAACTTTATTCACAATTGCCAAAACTTGAAAGCAACCAAAATGTCCCTCAATAGGTGAATGGATAACCAAGCTGTGGTTCATCCAGACAGTGGAATATCATTCAGTGCTAAAAAGAAATAAGCTATTAAGCCACAAAAGGGTATGGAAGAATCTTAAATATATATTACTAAGAGAAAGAAACCCATCTGAAAAGGCTGCATAGTATGATTCCCCGTATATGACATTTTGGAAAAGGTAAAACTATGGAGACAGGAAAAAGATCAGTGGTTTCCAGGAGTTGGTGGTGAAAAGAGATGAAGAGGCAGAGCACAGAGTCTCTTTAGGGCAATGAAAATATTCTGTGTGATACTATAGTGATGTATACATATTATTATACATTTGCTGAAATCTGTAGAACGTATAACACCAAGAGTGTACCGTAAGGTAAAGTATGGAGTTTAGGTGATTATGATGTATCAATGGAGGTTCATCGATTTTAAAAAATGTGTCACACTGGTGAGGGATGTTGATAAAGAGGGAGACTAAGTACATGTGGGGGTCAAGGGTATACAGAAAATCCTGTACAGTCTTCTCAATTTTGCTGTGAACTTAAAACTGCTCTAAAATAGTTTTAAAATAAATTACGTAATTTACCATATCAATAGGCTAAAGAGGAAAAATCATATGATCCTATCAATTGATAAATGTGATAAAATCCAATATCCATTGATGAAAAATATTCTCAACAAATGATAAGAAAGGACCTCTTCCCAATAATGGAAAATGCTTCTGATTCCTCAAATAGATAACTCAGAGAAGAGCAAACACAAATGTCCAATAACCAATTGAAAAAATGTTCAGCTCTAGGTCTAAAAGATAGGGAAATTCAAATTAAGTAACATGGTGATACCACTTCCCATTCATTTGAATGGCACCAGTAACAAGAAGCTGCTAAAAGTGTCTTCTTAAACAGTGATGGTGGAAATGTAACATGCTCTACATTTTTAAAGGTAGCCTATCAATATATATTAAAATTAGAAATACATATGTATCTTGGCATATCGATGATATTCCTGAAATAAAAGTAAAACTTCTTATGGACATAAAAATTTCATTGTAACATCATTTCTAGGAGCAAGAAATGAAGAAAAAAGGAAACATTTATAAATAGGGGCATGGATGACTTGAATGTGGTGTACTCTTACTATAGTCTATTACCTGAATATTAAAAAAAATGGACTGGCACTATACCAGATGACTTGGAAAGATAATTCATGAGGTATTCTTGCATGATAAAAGTAAGATGATAAAAAAAAATTAATTATAGTATGATGACCATTTATAAAACAGTGACAAAAACCTAATACTTTTACATGTGAAAATATTTATATAGATAGAAAAATAAGACTGGAGGATATTATGCATATGGGAAAAAATATGTCAAAATATATGTTATATTGTTAACCTGGCTTACTGGGAATGGCAGGAATATCAGGAAAAGGTGAAGAAGCACTGACATTGAGAGAGGAAGATAAAGATATCTACAATAAAAACAGCACGTGGCATATGACCAAAGTTATATATATGTATATATATATATATATATATATGTGTATATATGTGTATATATGTATATGTATATATATATACACACTATATAATAATATATTATATGTGATATATAATATATATGTATAAAAAGATATATGAAAGTGTGTCTTCCATTATTGCAATGGAGTTTATCTTAGCAGGATAGGATTCAAAGTGACCTTTAATTTCTTATATTACTTTTATACTTCACTCAATTACAGATAATGAACATCTGTTGGTTAAAAAATTGAAAACTTGCAGTGTATTCAGTGTATTTCATACCAAAAAAAAGCAAAAGAAATGAGCACCTTTTATTTCTTGTGTGACATTAACCTCTCCAAGTTCAATTCATCTCACATGCAGCAAGGAGGTAACAGTACCTAGTAAAATATAACAATAATAAGAAAGATTATCATAAATGTCTACTGAATGCTTACCTTATGGTAGACTCTGTGATATGGGATTTTATATGGAAGATCTCATTAGATCGCCAGTAAAAATACATTAGTGTTTTTTTTTCCCCAATGACATCGGATTTGTTTCAAAGATAAAATTTGTCCATATATGAGATAATATAGAAGTAAAATGTAAAATTATTTATAGACATGACAGATATTAACATGACATGATATTCCATTAAAATAATGAAAAAATACGTACTATATAATATCTAAAGATGAATTTAGAAGAAATATTCAAAGAAGTCTCTCACACAGACACATATAAACTATAAACTCTCCTTAGGGAAAAAACAAGCAAACAAACACTGGCTATCTAACTGCTGTTTAACCTTGAACAAGACAGAGTAGGAGTCTTTTGACTTGGAGAAGTTAACTGTCTTCTTAAAATTTATCATTGATTGAGATAAATACTTGAAAATACCTTAGTAAATGAAAAGAAACATAAAATCCTAAGCAATACTTTATATCATAAGATTAAAATTCAAGTTTAAGAAAATATTGTAACATGCTGGTTTCCTAATCAAAAACAACTCACCAAACTGTACATAAGGATTGGAGTAAGCATTCTTAATACACAAGATTAACCCACATCATTGAATTATAATTTTTAATACCAAAAGTTATCTTTGGACTTGTGGCAGATACTAGGGAAAATTATGGCTAAGGTGGCAGCATAGTCCAGCCAAACTCCTTATATGATATCCACATACCTGAATACACAAGAATGTCATAGATCTAAAGGATCAATCGTCAATGGGAGTAGAAGGGCGTAGTCCCTTAACACAGCCTGCAGTCGTGCTGACTGGCTGGTTTGAGTCTGCAATGTAAAGCACATATTGATTATAATGACATGATATGTGACTTCATTTTTACATCTCAATGTATTGAAATTAGGTATCCTTCATTTAGAGAAAACTGAAAAATCATCTGGAAAATAATGAGAGTTAGGAAAGGGGTCAGCAATTTGGGCTGACAGAAAATACATATACAAAAATTGATCCATTTATGATGCCAGCAATAGTCAATAGATCCATTTTATTTTTTCAAAAGATAAATTTTAAAATGATCTCATTTGTAATAGAAAGAGAAAATGTATAATACACATGCACAAAATGATCAAGTAATGTTCAATACAGAAATGAAAACTACAAAAATGTTCTGAGAATTATTAAACAGCTTCATAATTGGAGTTGTACACATGATGATTGAGGAGAAAGCCCTATTGCAAAAATAATGATTTTACTCTAATTCTTTGTACTAGTGATGTGATAGACTCCTAACAAGATTGTTAGTTAAATTCAAGAAAATAATGTTAATACTGATTTCAAAGAATAATGAGGTGAGGGTATGCAAGAAATAAAATACTTTGCAAGACAAGTGCCTAAATTGTATTTAATACAATTAAACTACCAAATAATTAAACTACCAAATACACAAGGAACTCTTAAAATTCAACAATAAGAAAACAAACAACCCAATTTAAAAAATGGGTCAAAGACCAGTAACAGACATCTCACTGAAGAAGATACATAGGTAGCCAATAACCATATTAAAAGATGCTCTGCATCATATATAATTAGGGAAATGTGGGTTAAAATAAGATACCAATACACATGTATCAGAATGGCCAAAATCCATAACACCAACACTACCAAATCTGGCAAAATTATGGAACAAAATGAACTCTCATTCATTACTGGTGGGAATGCAAAATAGTATAGCCACTTTGAAAGGCAATTTGGCAATTTTTTACAAAACTAAACATACTCTTACCATAAGATCCAACAAAAATCACATTCCTTGGTATTTACCTAGAGGACTTGAAAACTACGTCCACACAAAAACCTGCACATGGATGTTTACAGCAGCTTTATTCATAATTGTCCAAACTGGAAGCAAGCAACATGTCCTTCAGTAGGTCAATGGATAAACTAACTGTGGTCCATCCAGACAATAGAATATTATTCTACACTAAAAGAAATGAGCTCTCAAGCCATGAAAAAGACATAGAGGAAACTCAAATACATATTACTTAGTGAAAGAAGCTAATCTGAAAAGGCTAAATATTGTATATGATTCCAACTATATGACATTCTGGAAAAGATAAAACTATGGGGACAGTAAAGAGGTCAATGGCGGTCAGGAGTTGGTGGGCTGAGGGAGAGGAATGAATAGGTGGAACACAAAAGATTCTTAAGGCAGTGAAAGTATTCTTTATGATACTAGAGTGATGGGTACATGTCATTATATATTTGTCTAAACCTGCAGAATGTACAACACTGAGAGTGAATCCTAACAAAAAGTGTCAACTTTGGGTGATATGATGTCAATGGAGGGTAACCAATTGTAATAAATATACCACTCTAGGGGGAGATGTTGATAATGGGGGAGGTCATCATGCATGTGTGGGGATAGAGTATATGAGAAATCTCTGCACATTCCTCTCAATTTTGCTGTGAACCTATAACTGCTCTAAAAATAAAACCTTAAAGAAATATAAAAGGCATGGAAAACTCTCTCACACTTCCGTAGATCTAAGAAACCAATAATGCCAATAATATTAGATAATTTTGTTTTCAGGCAGAAGAAAAATATAAAAATACAGAACTTAGAACACATTATAAATCTCATCCAGCATGGTTTATCAAGACACATGACCATAAACCAGGATGTGAATAGAAATCTATGGTATCTATGATGTATCATCTGAGAAAATTGCAGAATGTTTACTGTGAGATGCAATTTTGTAAAATACAACCCCAAACACTATACGTCTATGTGTATGTATTTGTTTAAACATATAAGTCACTCATGTCACCTGCAAAGTTAATGAAGCCAATTTACTTCTACTACCTTTAATTTTCCCAATCTTTTTAAAAACTTTTATTAGTTTCAAGTATACAGTACATTGGTTAGACATTTATATAGTTTATACAATGACCTCCCTAATTGCTCTTTCTCTCCCCTGGCTCTCCACTTAGCCATTACATTACTGCTGACTGCATTCCCTATGCCACGCTTCCCATCCCTGTGACCATCTATCAATTACTGATTTGTATTTCTTTAACCTTTCACCACTCTCTCCCAGCCCTCCAACCCCGTCCCCTGTGGCCATCACCAGATTGTCCTCTATATTTGTGTTTTTGATTAGTTTGTTCTTTCTGTTCCTTAGATTCCACATGTAAGTGAAATCACATAGTATTTATCTTTCTCTGACTTATTTCACTCAGCTTAATAATCTCTACATCCCTCCATGTCATTGCAAATGGTAGGATTTCATTTTTAATGGCTGAGTAAGATTCCATCGTATATAGGAACCATAATTTCTTTATCCAATCATCTGTTGATGGGCATTTAGGTTGCTTCCATATCTTGGCTATTATACATTGTGCTGCCATGAATATTGGAGTGGATACATCTTTATGGATTATTTCACATCCAGAAGTGAAAATGCAATCTTAAAAAAATAATACATGTTCTCAAAACTGGAGTTAGTAGTGGTAATAATTTTAATAAAATCAATACAATTAGGATTGACCAAGGGCTGAGATGTGTCAGATATGTTCAGTGTTTCTATGTGGGACTTGCCTTCTAATTATCACATCACTCCTACAAAGGAGAGTCTCTCCTTATTTCTAATTTAGAACCGTATCTCAAGGATCAAAGGAGACATATCTGTATAAACATAATGAAAATACACAGTAATTTTTACATAACAATGGAGAATTAAGAATTATATTTTGGGGAGAAAAAAATGGTGTAGATGATAGAGGCTCTGTTCATCCCTCTTGCGACCAAATCAAAGTTGTGACAGAGCAAACAGCAAGGAAAGTCACCTGGGATCTAGATGAACAAGCCATACAACTAGGGAGAGAAATAAGAAATCACCCTGCAACAGGAGGAGGTAGGATGGGGCGAGGACTCAAGACTGCCCAGTTCCAAGTGGCTGAGTGGGACAGAGGCTGCGGCAGCGGCAGACGCCTCTTAAAGGAGACGTGTCCATGATGGGACTTTCATGGTGACGGACCTGCTCGCTCTGAGCACCAGTGCCAGGTGGGCTCGACGGGGGGCACCAAGGACTTACAAGGGGGCACTGAGTTGTCGGAATAAGAGCCAGACGTGAGACTCTCTTCTGGGCAGAGGTGCCCGTGGTATCCATTGTTTCCTACTGAGCCCTTCCCCTTCCCAGTGAGCGGACACAGCACCGCCATAGCTGAGATGTCATCAAATTGGATAACAGAGGTTGCTCTGCCCAGAGGATTCCCTGAAACTCTGCCTCCCCCAACTCACGGCCCCACCCAAGCCACATCCAGGTGTATCCTCAGTCAGGTGCCCCTTGCTGAGCAGCACCTAGACTCACACTGGAGGCAGGTGGCCTTGGCTTCTGTTGTGGTTTCTTGACGCAACTATAAGCACAGCATCTGTGGATTGCTTGCTGAATCTTAACAGGGGCCCCAGAGGGGCACAGGCTGGGGCTAAACTTGGCTTGCAGCTGAACCCCTCTCAGGACTGTGCCACTGGATACCTACTACACAAAGCCAAGCTAATAACACCGAGAGACTTAAGAGCTTTGCTTAGTACATAGAAACAGACACAAAAAGGCAGCCAAAATGGGAAGACAAACAAGCAGAGACCATATGAGAACAGAACAGAGATCCAGAAATAATGGAGTCAAGTAACCTCACAGATGCAGAATTCAAAACACTAAAGATGATCAATGAACTTAGGGGACATGTAGATGAACTCAGCGAGAACTTTAACAAAGAGATAAAAAAGATAAAAAATGAAAATGTAAATTATAAAAGGGAACCAATCACAAATGAAGAACACATGATCTGAGATGAAGAATATATTAAATGGAAAAAAACAGAGTAGATAAAGAAGAGGATCGAACCACTGATATCAAGGATGGGGAAGCCAAGGACACTCAATCAGAATGTCAAGAAAAAAGAAGCCAAGACTCTAATAATAATTTAAGGAGCATATGGGACATTATTAAATGTAAAAATATCCATGT
Organism: Pteropus vampyrus; assembly: GCF_000151845.1. Taxonomy (NCBI): domain Eukaryota; kingdom Metazoa; phylum Chordata; class Mammalia; order Chiroptera; family Pteropodidae; genus Pteropus; species Pteropus vampyrus. The sequence continues at coordinate 185,760 of NW_011889715.1, forward strand.
CATAGGGATACTGAAGGAAAACAAGACATCAAAGAGCTATTTGAAGAAATAATAATGGAAAACTTCCCTCACCTGGTGAAGGAAATAGACATACGACCCCAGGACGCTCAGAGAATCCCAAAAAATATGAACCCAAAGAGGCTCACACCAAGACACATCATAATTAAAATTCCAAAGGTTAAATACAAAGAGAGAATCTTAAAAGCAGCAAGAGAAAAACAAATTACTTATAAGGGAACACCCAGAAGACTGGCAGCTGATTTCTCAAAAGAAACTATGCAGGACAGAAGAGTTTGGCACAAAATATTCGACATGATGAAGACCCAGGATCTACAACCAAGAATACTTTATCCAGCAAAGTTATCATTTAGAGTTGAAGGACAGATAAAGATCTTCCCAGACAAAAAATAAACTAAGAGAAGTTATCGACACTAAGCCAGTATTACAGGAAATGTTGGAGGGACTTCTTTAAGAAGAAAAAATATATATCAAAAACAAGAATCATCTATGGCCATGCCACCCTTAACAAGCCCTATCCCATCTGATCTCAGAAGCTAAGAAGGATCGGGTCTGGTTAGTACTTGGATAGGAGACCACCTAGGAAGACCAGGTGCTGTATGTGTAAAAAATAAATAAAAAATAAGGAAATGTAAGCTAACAAGGTCCTTGCAATCTGTGAGGTCAAACAAGGGTTGGCTCACATAAAAAAAAAAATCAGGAATAAAGAATGGTAAAGTATGGTAATAACTACATTCCTAACAATAAGTACCTCAAATGAAAAAGAATTAAGCGCTCCAACCAAAAGACAGAGTGGCTGAATGGATATGAAAACAAGACCCCTACATATGCTGCCTACAAGAAACTCATTTCAGATTAAAGACATACACAGACTAAAAGGAATGGGATGGAAAAAGATATTGCCTTGATGGTCCTGGAGATTATTGTACTGACTGATGAGTCAGATAGAGAAAAACAAATACTTCATGATTTCACGTACATGTGGAATCTAAAGACCAAAATCAACAACAATGACAACAAAAGAGGAAATAAACTCATAGATAATAGAGAATGTTTTGAGGGATACTAGATGGGGGGGTTGGGGGATGGAAAAAAAGGCAAAGGGAAGAGGTACGAATGGATAGTTCCAGAATAGACATGGAGATGTAGAGTTTAGCATAGGGTAGATAGTTAGTGTTGTAATAAATATAACGGAGAAGAGGGGTACTAGATTTAGTGGGGTGATCACTTTACGAGTTATGTGGATCTCTGATCGCTAGACTGTACAACTGAAACTGGTGTATTATTGTATGCCGACTATAAGTGAAAAAAAACTCATTGAATTGTACGATATAAATATGAGCAACTAAGTATATTTCAATGAAACCAAGAACAAATGAAAAAAGTTATATTTTGGTATTTTAATTACAATGTGAATATTTCTACACACACATCGTGTGCACACACCCGAGGCTGTACATATAGTATGTCTTGCTTGAGAGCTGGGCTGAAATTTCATTCATAAATCACCTTTCTGCAAACCAAAAATTTTCTAGTGAGTTGGGCTTTCATGTGGCCACCTGGACAACCCTGGGCCAGTTGATACTAAAGTTCTTCCAAACACACTTCCCGAGAGCCTGGGTTTCACAAAGGAACTCAATTTCTTGGGGTCTCAGTGACATGCTACCGACTTATCCATGTGCTTAACAGGCCAGGGAATTTCCCCAATGTGGCATGTGTCTTCGTTATGTTGATATAATGTATCTAAATTATAAAAATTATCTACATAGAAAATAAAAGTAAAAAATACTGCAGGATCTCACTCATATGAGGAATCTAAAGAGGTCGAACTCATAGAACCAGGGTAGATCAGTGGTTACCAGTGGCTGGGGGTTGAGAGAAATGGGGAAATGCTGGTCAAAAAATACAAACTTTCAGTTATAAGATGAGTAAGTGTTGGAGATCTAATGTATAGCATTGAATATAGTTAATAATATTACTATGTACTTGAAACTTGCTGAGAGTAGATCTCAGGTGTTCTCACCACATACAAAAAAATAGTAACTATGCGAGGCGATGGTTAATGTTAATTTGCTTGATGGTAGTAATCATTTTACAATGTACGCAGTTATCAAAAAATCACAATGTACAAGTTAAATATGTACAATTTTATTTCTCAATCATCTCAACAAAGCTGGAAAAAAATAAAAATAGTCAAAGGAGGAAACGAGATTACAGAGTATATTTTTTAGGAGGTGGACTGAAAGTATAAATTGAAAAATATCAATATAATCGTTACATTACAGAAACAAGTCGAATACAGAAAAAAAAAGAAACAAAGATACAACAGAAAGACAAAATGTAAACCACTAAGAGTACCTACTAAATAAATTTCAGGATGTATAATTAAAATCCAAATCTGTATTATATAATATAAAAAAGTTTAGATAATAGATATATATCCATGTTGCTAAATATGAAGCTGATATTATAGAGATGTTTAATTCTCTCAATTTCATTTATAATATTTTTAAGACATTCAGATTAAAATCCTCCATGAGAAGTTTCTGTTATTTAACAAATAGCTGTTAAAACTTCACCTGTAAAAATATTTACTGAGAATTAACAACTTTAGAAAAATACTTAAGGCCAGTATAATAGTTTTGTAGAGCATCCATAACACAGTATCACAAACCTGAGTGGCTTTAAACAACATAAATTTGTTTCACAGTTCTGGTTGCCACAGGACCCAAAGCAAGGTACTGGCAGGGCCATGCTCCCTCTGAAGATTCTGGGAGAGGATTCTCTTCTTTCCTCTTCCTGCATCTGCTGGTCCAAAAATTCCTTGGCTTGTGGCAGCATGACTCCAATCGCCATCTCCACCTTTACGTGCTCATCTTCTCTCTATTTGTGTCTGTGTCAAAATTTCCCTCTTCTTACAAGGATAGCAGTCAGATTGGATGAAGGGCCCACCATACTTCTGTATGACCTGGTCTTAACTAATTACATCAACAATGAACCTATTTCCATATAAGGTCACATTCTGAGATGCTGGGGTATTATGGCTGCAACATATCTTTTGGGGGGATACAATTTAAACCATAACAGCCAGTGAGGACAAAAGTAACTAAAAGGTAATGTCAAGTTATAAAATTCGGACAATGTGGTATGTGCTTTAAAAAGGAAAGAGAAATCAAGGAAACAAATGACCTTCCTAAAATTCTGTTGTGTACACTGGATCTTTTTAGGAAAATATAATTTGATTTTCTTTGGAAATCATATCATCTAATGAATTCCATTTGGATTTTAGTTGAATTTTAAAACATGAAACAATAAAGTATATGATAACCTAAAGATATCTTTGAAAATATGTGCAAGAAGAAAACCAATTTTTAGAGAAATGTGTGGGATAATACTAATATAGTTTCTATAAAATGATCTTATTCTTGTAAAATGAATAAAAAACGAAAATATGTGGAGTTTTCTATGTATATATATGTTACTGTCTGTTTTGGTGCATAGAGGGAGAGGGAGCACAAGTTTAATATAGATAATGAAAAAAGTATAGAATTAATTAGTTTTTGGTACAGGTTATTAAATTTGTCAATTTATATATCCAAATCCTTTAGGTAAACTGTGACTGGACTATTTTAAATATTAATGATATTGACAAAGAACATTCATAATTTTAAAAATGAATAACATCAGCCACTCACTTTGTGTGCTTAAACATGTCACTTATCCTTACTCTAAATACACACTTCCAGCCTAGAATCAAGAATGAAATAACTGCTTTTAATAATGATAGCCACAACAATAAAAATCATAATCAAATTATTAACATTTACTTAAGGCTTACTACCAGGTCAGGACGTATGGAAAGGCCCTTGTATATATAATCTCACAAAAGACCGATGAGTCAGATACCATCATTAATTCCATGTCATAGGATTGATGTTAGGATTGAATCCTTATTCAACATATGGAAAACACTTGTGTAAGTTAAAAACCTACTTAGAAACATAAAAGATTATATTATCATGACAACTGATTCCATGCATGTAAAATATTTAAAAATTAACATGTAACCATTTTATTTAGAATTTATGTGCCCACTAACCAATGTGAGAGTACTCTGTGCAATCTTTCTTACTAGCTGTTTGCCTCTATTATTCTTTATTTTTTTCATTCAGCAATTATTCAATGAGCACCTACTATGTGCGGGTGCTACTATTCACACACAAGAGATTTTCTGTGAAAATAGATAATACCTCTCTAATGGACCTTATGCTTTACTTTGGGGTAGATAGGGACAGTAAAGAAAAGACACAAATAATAAAATTAGATTTGAATATATTCAATGTGGTGGAAAAAACCAAAGAGTCTATCAGAATAAAGAGAATTGGATTGGCGTGAGGATGGTAGGCAGGTTGCTCCTCATAGGTCTTTTCAGTATGATTAAATATAAGGAATGACTTGAAGAAAGTAATGAAGCTATCAATGACAAAAAACGGATTCCTAAAAGTCTGTGATGTACATTAGCTATTTGGGAGGAAAATATCGAGTTTGTTTCATATGAAAAAAAAAAACCTCTAATGAATAGGTTAGAGAGCTATATTTAAAAGATGGTGTATGTATGTATTTTAAAACATGTAATATTATATATATTATGTTTTTGCTTTATAGATACCATTGAGGATCTGAAATCTATGGTCCTCTATTCCGAAAAATATATTTATGATCAAATAAATTTATTTTTTTATTTTATAGGCTTTACAAATCTATTAAAGCCCATCCATGGACCCTCTGACATTTGTGCATGATGTGTAAAATTTTCCTACTTAGACAATATGAAATGAGCTTTAGTTTCGATTTTACAATACAAATACATAGGTATCTTTTATGTTCCTAAATCACATGTGAAAATCAAGACTCTCAAACTTTGAACAGTAGTACAACATTTCAGTAAGTTGGGTACCAATAAATAAGCAAAGAAAAAACACTGCTTTCACTTTATATTAACGTTTCATAAAGATAATCCATTTTGAAACTAATTCACATTAGCAAGAAAAAAATTACTCAGCTGTACACTCTCGAAGACTTATTTAGACCTTTTTAATGAAAATGACAAAATTTTTCTAAGGGATTTAAAAGGAATCTTTGTAAGAGGTCCTACCACAGATGCGCGTGCATGTGCACATGCACACACACACATGCACATACGCATATACACACAGGTCTGAAACTGATAAATCAATATCGATTGTTCATTTTCTCAAAAGATATTTTCATGTTATGGCAAATAAGTTAAAAAGCCAAATGTGGTGTTATAGGAATTTGAATGTGGTGTTATAGGTTTAATTTTAGCTGTAAGTCTTCAGTAGGTGAGATTATATAAGGAAAACATCAAAAAAGAACAGTAATGAGGGATACTTGTGATTGTAGGTATTAAATGGTTCATTAATTAAAAGAGTGGAGTATTGGAACATTAATTTAAAAAGATAACACTAAAGCAATATTGAATGCTTAATGGTGCTGGCTCCTGAGCCAATATGGCATTTCTGAGGTACGGGGAAGCCTGATGAAATGAATGAAAATTTCACTTCACCATTATAATGCATTCAGATGCATGTTGCATGGGTTGTAAAGCTGAATTTAAAAATATAACAAAATACAATTCTATTAACCTAGATGGATGTCCTTGATGCACTGTAAGAAAACATGTAATATATCAATTATGATCCCAATTTTTGTACAGATAAATTTTTTTAAAAAATAACCTGCCTAGAAAGATGCAGGGAGATACACCAGGCTATTAATATTATGAAAAGCATGCTGAATGAAATTGACGTGGTATGTGAGCAGGGGGTGTAAGTTGTTAATTTGCACCCCCACACACACATCGAAAAAAAAAGGGACATAAGAAATATTTTGGAGTTGATGGCTATGTTTATTATCTTGATTTTGGTGCTGGTCTCACAGGTGTACGAATATGCCCAAACTCATCAAAATATATACAGTAAATATGTGCAATTTTGTATAAGTATACATCAATAAAATGGGGGGGGTATATTTTCTTGGTTGCACTCAGAGAATTGCATTTGTATTGAACTAATTGAAAAAGAAAATCTTTAAAAATGTTTGTATCAGCCACACACTTGGTTTGTGATTTTAAACAAGTCACCAATCTTCTCTAAGACTCAAATTCTAAAAAGAGGCCAATGACTATCTCAGTAATAATAAAAGTAACAATAATGATAGCAATCATAATGAAGTTAGGAACATTCGCTGAAGGTTCTTACTCTTCCAAGCAGAATGAAACCTTCATAACTGTGGAGATCTTGGTTCGTTAGAGAGTGTTAGGGAGTATGGAAATGCCTTTATAGGAATGACCTCTTTTTACCCTCACAAACATCTGATGGCACAGATAGTATTCATTGGATGGTGCAGGACTGCTATTAAGATTAAATGAGGCAGGATATTGGGAAATAATAACTTTCGTGAACTTAGAAACCAAAGTAATTAATAGTAAATTTGATTCTGTCCCCCCGCCCAAATAACCTATAGCCGGTCAATTTAGAATCTACATGCCTAAATATCAGGTTGCAAGCACTGTAATTATTTCGTCTTTTCTTCCTTTATTCAGCAAAGATTTATTAGCTGCCTACTTACTATGTGTGAGGCACTGTTGCTGATGTGTGGGATAAATCACTGAACAAAACCAAGATCTCCACAGTTGTGAAGGTTTCATTCTGCTGGGAAGAGTAAGACAAGAAAACGAGGTGGATGATTTATCTCTGTTTTCCTGGAACTGTCCTAGTATTAAAACTGAAGAGTCCCACCTCCTGGGAACCTCCTCAGTCGCAGGCAAAACAAGATGGTTGCTCACTCTGGAGAAGACACAATGAGTAAAAGATAAACCATGCTGAAAGGTGACAAGTGAAATGAAATATAAAGCATGGTAAGGAGCATGGAAGAGCTGAGGACAGGGTTCAGGATGCTGAATTAAATAAGAGGTTAGCATAGGCCTGGTTGAGTAAATAGGTGACATTTGAGCAAAGATTTGCAGGAATTTAGGGTGTCAACTCAGCAGTTATCTGGGAAGATGTGAATTCAGGCAGAAGGAACAGCATAGTGCAAAGGCTGGAGATCTAAATACCTCTCATGAGTTTTGGTTTCAGATGTCTAACTATGCAAATCTGGAGAAGCTGGCAAAAACCTCTCTCCACAGTTTAAATGAAGGTCCAGATTCCAAAGCAAAGTTCTAGCAGCCAAAAGCAAAGAAGAGCATAGATGCAAAACAATGCTATTATCTGCCTTGGTTTTAATGGCTACCTGTTGAGACAACATGAGGTGAAGAACAGAACCTACCTCATACCTAACACCTGTTAGAATGGCTATTATCAATAAGAAATAACAAGTATGGTAGAAGACATGGAGAAAAGGGAACCCTTGTACACTACTGGTGGGAATGCAGATTTTACAGCCACTATGGAAAACTGTATGGAGGTTCCTCGAAAAAAAAAATTAAATTAAAACCAGAGCTACCATATGACCCAGCAATTCTTCTTCTGGATATCTTCCCCCCAAAATTTGAAAACACTTATTTGTAAAATACATACCCGGGTCTATGTTCATTGCAGCATTATTCACGGTGGCCAAGACATGGAAACAACCTAAATGTCCTTCGAATGATGATTGGATAAATATGTGGTACATAGATACAATGAAATCCTACTAGGCCATGAAAGATGAAATACTTCCATTTGTGACAACATGAATGGATGTTTGAGAGTATCATGCTAAGTGAAATAAGTCATATGGAAAAGGCAAGAACAATATGATTTCACTTATATGTGGGATATAAAATGAAAAGTAACAAATTAACAAACAAAACAAACTAATAGTGACAGATAAGAGAATGGTTGTTATCAGAAGGGAAGGAGAGTAGAGGAAGGACGAAGAAGGTAAGAATATATACATGTACGTATGTGTACATCATCCATTCTATAAATATCTATTGAGTTCCTATCCTCTGGCTTGTAATATATGCTTAAGCATGCAGAAGAATGCAGAAATACATTTATCAGATACTTAATATTGGTTAAAACAAAGATGTGGAACTGGACATTTGTGAGGGAGGTCATTAATTTATTTTTCATATAGCTTTTACTTAATTTGACTGATCAGGCTCTGAAAATACTTATTATAATTTTTTTACTCAAAAATGTACATTTCTTAAGAAGTGAAAATAAAGTTAGGTCAATCATTTGCTTGGGATCTTAAGTAATTGATCCTATACTAGCTGCAATATTTATTTATATGCAAGATAATACACATATTTTGCATTAAACTTAATAATGATTATAACTAAAATAATGATTATACTTATTTAATTAAGGTTTATTTATATTCACAACAGAAAAAAAGATAAATTCTAAAAACAAAATGATCAACTATTTGAACATTTTGAAAAATAAGAAAAATATACTAATGAAGAAAAAAATCCTTATAACTTAGTATATACTTCCATGGGGGATGAGCAGACTTTAAACTGTATAGGAGTTGAGTTTTTCAAAATTTGTATTTAAGCTATATCATTATTAAATACAAATAGGATTCTTTAGTAAACTGGAGAAAGTGAAATTACTGTTATTTCCTAATAATATAGGACTGAAATGATTCAAATAACCCTAGGATAATAAGTGGAAGAACGGGTATAAACTCTATATAATATAACATAGAGTTATATGAATGAAGCAGTTAAAATGGGTTAAAAACTCAGTGTGGATTGGAGAATTTGCACAAAGAGACTGATTTTTCATTTTCTGTCATATATTATTGAGAAAATGTTATGTTTATTCTAAATGGAAAATGAAATACATTTAAAACATGAAAAGAGACTTAGGGTGCTCTCTTGTTATGGAATAATTATTATATTGGGAGGGTTTGTTTCGTTGTTTTAATTCTATTGAGGTATAACATACACACAGAAAAGTGTATAGTGTAAAAAAAACAGTTCCATGAATTTTCACAAAGTAAATAACCCTAGGTGATATTTTAAAGCTAAAATGATTAAAGCAATATGGTGTAATTCAAGCACTGATGGGAGGTGGGCTGTTGCTGAACAAAGTTCATGTTAATCAGAAATAATTAACATTAACCTAATCTTTACCATATACCCTTCCAATTTCTTACTTGCGAGTACAACATTAGAAAATTAGAAGTATGGAGTGCCACAGCGATCCGGAAACAGGTTTACTCAGGGACTGTGCACCAACTGCAAGAAATATTTCATGGACAAGCTAAACTGGCATTCCAGAGCAAGGATCCTGGCTTCAGGTTCAAGATGGCAAAGTAGAAAGATCCTGAGCTCACTTCCTCTCATTAACAGCAAAACTACAACTGCATGTAGAACAGCTATCTTTGAGAATGACCTGAAGACTAAGCAGAACAGATTTTCTACAACTAAGGATATAAAGAAAACCACATTGAGGTGGTGGCATTTCTCTGAGGACCCAGCCCTGCTGGCACTCCTCCAAAGTGACTCCTGCCCTGCCTTGCCACACCTAGTGGGCAGCCTTAGTCAGTACCAGCACACAGCAGTGTCTACAATAGTTGAAGCTGAGCCTCGCAGCCAGCCACATCGGAGGCTCATCCTGCACACCAGTGCTCCAGCAGCTTGTAGTCAAACCCACCAGCCAGCTGCACCATGGGGGCTGCCCTGCATACCAGCATACCCAATGACAATTGTGGCCAGGCCTCACAGCCAGCCAGGCCAGGGCACGGCCTCACCTGACAGTATATCTGTAGCACTTGTGGCTCAGCAACAACAGGAAGCCACACTAGTCCACAAAGAGAATACCTCTGGAGTATCTGGTTCTGGTGATTAGAGATTACACCACTGGGCCCCACAGGATGCCGTCTTACATGAGGCCACTTTAATAAGAGCAGGAGACATAGCTGATCTACCTAGTACATAGAAACAAACAGGCAAAATGAGGAGACAAAAGAGTATGTTCCAAACAGAGAAACAAGACAAAACACCAGAAAAAGAACTAAATGAAATGGAGATAAACTGTCTCCTAGATAAAGAGTTCAAAGTAATAACTCATCAAACTCTGCAGAACAGTGGTTCAACTCAGTGAAAACTTCAACAAAGAGATAATATTGTAAAAAAGGGAATCAACAGCAGATCATATGATGCAGAAGAATGGATTAGCAATCAGAGAAGCCAAGACAGTGGAACTCACTCAATTGGAAGAGCAAAATTAAAAAAATTTGAAAGAGTGAGGATAGTTTAAGGGACCTCTGGGACTACATCAAGTGTAGTAACATTTGTATCATAGGGGTCCTGGAAGGAGAAGAGACAGAAAAAGAAACAGAAAACTTATTTGAAGAAATAATAGCTTAAAACTTCCCTAACCTGGCAAAGAAAACAGACATTCAAGTCCAAGAAGCAGAGTTCCAAATAATATGAACCAAGGCACATCATAATTAAAATGTCAAAAGTTAAAAGTAAAGAGAGAATCTTAAAAGCAATAAGAAAAAAACAACTAATTATATACAAGGGAACCCCCATAAGGCTATCATCTGATTATTCAGCAAAATCTTTGCAGGCCAGAAGGGAGTGGCATGATATATTCCACATGTTAAGAGGGAAAAAAACTACAACCAAGAATATTCTACTTGGCAGGGTTATCATTCAGAGGTGAAGGAGAGATAAAGAGTTTCCCAGACAAGCAAAAGCTAAGAGAGTTAATCAGCACTAAACCAGGATTACAAGAAATGTTAAAGGGACTTCTTTAAGCAGAAAAGAAAGGGCCAAAACTAGAAATAAAGATGTGAGGGCGATCGGGCTGTGACATCTATCACCCCATGGATCACCAGGGTTGATTTGGCTGATCTGGCTGGCTAGGTGAGTGTCCCCTTCCTCCCTCACCGCTCCATGTGTGTCCCTCCTAAAGCTGCATACTCAGTTGAAGAGGAGGACTTTCCCTGATAGAGGAAAGGACCACTCTTCAGCCAAGGGTATACGAGTAGCTGCGCTCCCCTGCTAGAACCTCCAAACAAGCTCTCATGGTCCATTTGTAGGAGATTGTAGGGTAGTCAAGTTTCCAAGACTCCAGACACATCCAAATGAGGTGCTGCATGTGGCAGTCTGCCTTTCTTAAAAAACAACAACAATAACAAAAAAAAACTATAAGTAAGAATATATATATAAAAGAAAATATATGAAAGGAAAAAAATCTCACTAGTAGAGGCAAACATAAAGTAAAGGTAGTAGTACACCAACTATTTATAAAGCCATTATGAAAAAATGGCAATAAGTACTTTTATATCAATAATTACTTTAAATGTAAATGAACTGAGTGCTCCATTCAAAAGACATAGGGTGGCTGAATGGATAAAAAAACAAGACCCACATCTCTGCTGCATACAAGAGACTTACTTCAGTTCTGAAGATACACAGAATGAAAGTGAAGGAATGGAAAGGAATATTCCCTGCAAATGGAAATCCAAAGAAAGCTGGGGTAGCAATACTTAGACAAAACAGACTTTAAAATGAAGAAGACTGTAACAAGAGACAAGGGTATGACATAATGATAAAGGGATCAGTCCAACAAGAGGATATAACACTTGTAAACCTCTATGAATCCAACATAGGAGCACCTAAGTACATACAGCAAATATTAACAGACATAAATGGAAAGATTGACAGTATTCCAATAATACTAGGGGACTTAAAATATCCCACTTACGTCAATGGATAGATCGTCCAACCAAAATCAACGAGGAAACATTAGACTTAAGTGACATATAAGACTAGATGAACTTAATAGATATATACAGAACATTCCATCCAAAAACAGTAGAATACACATTCTTTTCAAATGTACATGAACATTCTCCAGAACGCATCACACACATTAGGCCACAAAACAAGTCTCAACAAATTTAGGACAGAAATCATATCAAACACCTTTTTCTACCACAATTATATGATACTAGAAATCAATTATAAGAAGAAAGCTGGAAAAAACACATGTGGAGGCTGAACAACATGCTACTAAACAAACAATGGGTCAGTGAAGAAATCAAAGAGAAAATTAAAACACACCTTGAGACAAATGAAAATGGAAATGTTACAAAATCTATGGGACACAGCAAAATCCTTTCTAAAGGGAAAATTTATAGCAGTATAGGCTTACCTCAAGAAAACAAGAAAAATCTCAAATAATATAACCTTACATTGAAAGGAACTAGAAAAATAAGAACAAACAAATCTCAAAGTTAGGAGAAGGAAGGAAACAATAAAGACCATAGCAGAAGTAAATTAAACCGATGTTGGGGACCTCAAGCTCGTTGATTTTAAACTATACTACAAAGGTATAGTAATCAAAACAGTATGATACTGGCAGAAAAACATACATAGATCAATGGAACAGAATAGAGAGCCGAGAAATAAATCCACACTTACATAAATAAATTAAATTTACAACAAAGGAGGTAAGAATATACAATGGGGAAAAGTCTTTAATAAAATGTGTTAAAAAAAAACTGGACAGCTACATGCAAAAAAATATAACTGGACCATTTTCTTATAACATATATAAAAATAAACTCAAAATGGGCTAAAGACTTAAATGTAAGACCTGAAACCATAAAACTCCTAGAAGAAAACAGAGACAGTAAATTCTAACATTGGGCTTAGAAATATATTTTTGATGTGTCTCCTCAGGCAAGGGTAACAACATAAAAATAAACAAATAGGACTATATTCGACTACACAGCAAAGGAAACTATCAACAAATTGAAAAGGCAACCTACTAATACAACTCAATATCAAAAAACAAAAACAAACAAATAATTCAATTCAAAAATCGGCAGAAGACCTAAATAAACATTCTCCAAAGAAGACATGGAGATGGCAAAAGGACACATAAAAAGGTGCTTAACTTCACTAATCGACAGGAAAATGCAGGTAAAAAATACAATGAGGTATCACCTCACACCTGTCGGAATGGCTATCATCAAAAATACAAAATACAGTAAGTGTTGGTGAGAATGTAAAGAAAAGGGAACCCTTGTGCAGTGTTGATGGGACTGTAAATTAGTGTAGCCACTATGGAATAATCTGTTTTTGCCATTCTGATTTTTAGTAATTCACAGCACTGTGTGAATATGGCATATATTTGGTGATATTTTGTTTCAAGGGACCTAGAATAAAACCACTATTATCCACAGAGATAATTCAAGAAAATACAATTAAAATGAATGGAAACTAGTAGGAAAATTTAGAAAGTTATTCAGAAAAAATATAAACTCAGTAACTTCCACGTACTGCAATGATAATCAACTAGAACATACAATGGCAGATAAAAGAACCCACAGACAAAAGAAAGTAAAAAAGTAAACTACCTAGTAATAAAATTATCTAAATATTTCAGGGCCTATATTAAGTAATTTAAAAACTTTACAGTATAATATAAAATAACAGGTCAATAAATACATAGACATCTTCACGTATGGGAAAATTCAATACTGCCAAAAAGTTCATTTTTTAAAAAAATGTTTTACAATTTTAGGTCAAGAATATAGGGGAAGGAAAAAAAATGTCAATTCAACTCTATTGGCATTGGCAATTACAGGTTACGAACAAATATATGATGGTGAGATTAACCAAGCAGACCTCAAAACTGAAATAAAACATAAATTTTTCTATATCCTCACTAAGGGATAAAGCAGCTTTGTCATAATGACACAAATAATCTTAAAATCTAGATTAAAGGACCAAATTTATGAGGAAAATTCTGTTGGGAAAATTTTGTGTTTGAGGAAATGATAAATTTAAATATTAGTTTACATTATAGATACAAAATATGACCTGGAAGAATATATATGAGTAATGTTTTTGAGTAGGAAATCCATTTACTGAATAATATGTATACTGTAATCTCTAAAGTAAATAAAAATTTTAAAAAAATCCCTGTATGTCTATATGAGTGTGATATATGAAAATGCATGGTCAACAAAGGGTACGTGTTAGCTTGAGTAAATACAAGGATGTGGACACTGCTTATAATGGGTATCCAGGGGTGAGGACGGGAGTATGATCAAAAGGAACTGGTGGCTAAAATCATCACTTTCTCTGTATGTATTTTAGCAACAATAATTATGTTCTCTTTTTCGAATGAAACATTTAAATGACAAGACATTTAAAAATGTGAAAAAAAATTGGATAAGGCTTTTTTGTGACATATCAAATGGTATTTAATCAAATCAATTTCAAGTTCACCTCTTACAGAGATGGGAATAAACAATACCTATTAATAATAAGAACAATAGCAGCAGATTAGAATTACATGTTGCTTACAGGTTAAGCACTCTGCTCTATATATTTACATGTGTTTTCCAGTTTTGTATTCGCAAAAATGAAATGAAATAGAAACTACTGTTACTACATCAGAGAGTTCATGCAAAGATGAGACTACTAGTATTACAAACACTTAGAATGAATAGTAATAGAAAATTCAATGGTGTATTAAAATAACAGCGTAAAGTCTAAGAACGCACAGTGATTGATAACAAGTTTGGCTCCTACTCAGAACCTAAATGCTCAGTGAGCAGGAAGTGGGCATTAGAGTTCACCCTAATAAGTAATTACCTTTATAGATGGCTGTAAGTTTTCTTTAACATAATAAGGCCCCCCAAAAGTCTATACTTTTCATTGACTATAAGCACAACAGTGAAAGAGCTGACTCAAAGTGTACACCAACACCAAAATATTTATCTATGTGCCAGATCTCTGACACAATATTAAAAAAAATACTGTTTAAATTCTCTGATATGGCAAGAGGGAGTCACTTACAAGATAAATTGGGATTTGACATTTGCAAATATCACAATGCATCAAACAGACATTTTAATACTCTCTATAAAAACCTAGAGATCAGGAGAAAGATAGGTTGATGTTTAACTCTAGAAATAAAAACTAAGGTTAATAAACAGAATCCTGGAAAATTAAGTAACGAGAGTTTCAATTCTAAGATGGCAGCATGAGGAGTTTTGCAAAGTCACTCCCCAGAAAAAGAAGCATAGCTAGTGAAAACTATTTTAAAAATATGGGGTGGAGGATTGAGGAAGTACAAATTAGTAATTGATGGATTGTCATAGGAATGGGGAGCACGGCATAGGGAATGCAGTCAGCAGTAGTGTAATGGCTAGGTGGAGAGCCATAGGAGAAAAAGAGCAATCAGAAGGATTGCTTATAAACTATATAAATGTCTAACCAATGCACTGCATACTTGAAACTAATAAAATAAAATATAAAAATATTAAAGACAATCAAGGATATATATATGTATGTACACACACACACACACACACACACACACATATATACACACACATACACATACAGACACACACATACATACATGCTCTGGAAAATGTCCTGAGTGCACACATCAAATGAAGAAATATGTATTCAAACAAAATTTACTAAAACTTGGTAAGAGGGGCAAGAGTCTATGGCACTTGAGCCAAGACCTACTTCTTCTCTCTCTCCCCCAGCTCAGGCTGAAGGAACAATTTCTGGTAACTGTAGCTGAGAAGACAGGCTCTCTCTTCTCAGCTCTCAATTAAGTGCTATGATATCTAACTGGGTGGGGCAGGGCACCAGCATTTCTCATCTCCCATTGTCAAGTTGAAAATGTTAAATTCCTTGTGAGTGCAGTCAAACGTTGGAGATTCCCTTCTTATATACATCCCATATTCTTAGGATGTAGGTTCTATCTGAGGTGCAGCTGCTCAAGAACACTGGGGTGCCATCGCCTTTACCCTAGCTTGATAAGGAGGACATCTTACATAGGGAGAGGTAAGCTGAGACTGTTACAGTCTACCACCCTGCACAGCACCCGGATAAGTGGTTCAGAAACTTTGTCCAAGGAAGAGGCAGTCTATAAGAAAAGAGAGGTCCAAAGCCTGTCCGATAGGAACTGACTTCATTTAAAAACAGTGAGGAAGTTCAAGACTCGAGGGTGCTCATGAAAATAACAGCCATTTTCGTGGTAAGAAAATAAGAGGAGGCAAGAAGTTCTTAATTTAGAGCAACAAGCTAAACCATAGGCCAGCTAGTTAAATTGCATGATGGAAAAGGACAGGTAAGAAAAGCCCTCCTAGAGTCAGAACAAACCTCAAATTCTGGCCTCCAAAACTATCTCTGCCAGAATTTAATTGAATCAGACTTTAGAGCATTTTATGCCCCAGGGCATTGTCAAAAAATAGAGCAATCAACTGGCAATTAGTGAAGCTTAATAACTGGGTGTGATACCAAATGAGGTGAGCAGTTGAACAGAGAAATCAGAGAAAGAGAAAGTCAAAGACAGTCTTGCTAAAACCACTGTTATCCCATGGTAACTGTGCAGTACCAAGTCTTCACACTCTGAAAAGCAACATCACTTGCGTCACATTGTGGGGGAAATATAATTCACTGAGGTAGGTCAGTCAAGTAACTAACCAAACAAAAAAGCAAACAATAAAAACAGGACATGGGGGTAAAAATCCAGAATTGATATATTACCTAAAATATTGAGTTTTGAACAATAAAAGATATAAGACATACAAAGAAACAGGAAAGCATGACATACACAAGAATAAAACCAGACAACAGAAACTGCTGGTGAGGGAGCCCATATATTAGATTTAAAAGAACAAAGACTTCAAAGCAGCCATTAAAATATGTTCAAAGAACTAAAAGAAATCATGCTTAACTAAATAAAGGAAGCTATGATGGCAATATCTCATCAAATAGAGCAACTAATAAATAGCTAGAAATTGTTAAAAAAGAACCCAACAGAAATTCTGAAATTGAAAAATTTCACTGTGGGGCAGTGGCAAGGGGCGGGGGGACGGGGAGGCGGTTAACAGTAGATTTGAACTGGCAGAAAAAAAGAATCAGCAAAGATGAAGAAAGATGGTAGAGATTATGCAATATGAAAAAAAAAGAAAATTGAACAGAGCCTTAGAGAAAAGTGGGACACTGTCAGGAAAATCAATTATTCAAAGAAATAATGGCTACGAATATTTCCAAATTTAATTTAATTTAAGAAAACAAAATAAACATCATAAAACTGAAAAACTCTATATAATAAGTACAAAAAGATTCATATCCAGTCATAGTAAAAATGCTGAAATGTAATTGCAAAATCATGAAAACGGCAAGAGAAAAACTTCTTATGGGTAAAAGAACTTTACTAAGAATTAGAGCTGAGGTCTAATCAGAAACAATGGAAGCCAGAAAGCATTTAAGACATACTCAAAGCACTGAAAAAAAAAAAAAAAAAACTACCAAGAATCTTACCTCCAGCAAATTATCTTGAAAAAAAAAAAGTGTGGACAAAATAAAGAAATTCCCAGATAAACAAAAACTGAATTTGTTGCTAGTGAACCGTCTTAGAAGAAATACTAAAGGAAGTTTTTGGAGCTGAAAAGAAGTGACTTCAAATGCTAATTCAAATCCAAAAACTATCCCAAAGAGCACTGATAAAAGTAATTATATAATTATAAAAGACTGTATAAATACATATTTCTCCTCCCTCCTTCTCTTAAGTGATTTTAAAACAACTATATAAAATAATATATATTGTATTGGGGGCCATAAAAAATGGAGAAAAATAATATATTTGGAAATAATAGCAAAAATGAGGGGGGTGGGAGGAAAGTTGTATTGGAGTAAGTCAAGTGTTCCATATTGTAACTCAAATCCACAAGAACAAATAAAGAGAACCAGAAATAGTAATTAATAATAGTAATTAAGAATGTTAATATAACAAACTCTGTAAACACATCCTTGCTTTCCTTTCTTATTTAAAGTAATCACCATAGTAATGTACTGTTGGGTTTTTGATTAGATACAGATGTAATATACACAACTATAATAATATAAAAAGGAAGAAGAGGTAATAGAGATATATAGGAGTAAATTTCAAAATCTCACAAGTTTGGTTTAACATTCTAAAATCAGTCAATGTACTATATCATGTTTAGAAATTAAAGGAAAAGAAACAATATCATTTCAACAGATGCTGAAAAGAGTTGGCAAAATTACATGCCCTTTCATTTTAAATAAACTTTAAGAAAACTATAAATATAAGAAAGGTCTAATTAAGGACAGCAATGATAAATATACAACTAACAAAATATTCAGTGGTAAAAAAGCTCAATTCTTTCTACCTAACATTGGGAACAAGTTAAGATATTGGCTTTCAGTGCATTTATTTCTCATTGTACTAGAGATCCTCTTTAAAAACTCTAAGGATCCTACACAAATTCTGCTAGAATTAATGAATTTAACTAGGTTACAGGATACAAGTTCACTATATAAAAAATTAATTGTATTTCTATATAATAACAGCTAACAATTAGAACATGAAATGAAGTAAACATCATTCACAATGGCATGACAAAAATATTTCAGAATAAATTAAATAAAAACGTGGAAACTTGTATGTGGAACACTACAAAAACTGTAAAGGAAATTAAAGTACGAAATACCTGGAAAGATGTGTCATATTTTGAGTTGGAAGAGACTCAATGTTTTTAAGATGTTAACTCATCCCAATAAATATATAGATTCACTGCAATCCCAATCAAAATCCTCACAAGCTTTTTTGAATAATTGGCAATCTTAACTTACGTAGAAAGGCAATGGTCCTAGAATACCTAAACAATTTCCAAAAAAGAACAAAGTTGGATAATTTATACTCTCTGATATCAAGAACTACTATAAAGCTGTAGTATTCAGGACACTGTGGTATCGTTTTGAGGTTAAATGGAATCCGGAAATAGAATAAAAAATTAGATAAATTAATCTTTGTCAAATTTGTCAGTGAAATTCAATTGAGATAAGATAGGCTTTTCAAGAGATGATACTGAAAAAATTAGACATCTGTACAGAAAAAATGAACTTCTACCTTTACCTCACGTCATACAAACATGTTAACTCAAAATGGATTATAGAGCTAACCATAAGAAGGAACATTATTAAATTTATGTAAGAAAATTTAGAGTAAAATCTTTGTGACGTTAGGTCAAGCATTTGTTAAAGAGAAAAGCACACACAAAAAACATTTAATAAAATGTACTTCTTCAAGATAAAAAATATTTCCTTTCAAAAGACATAGTTGTTACTGTTGAATTGTACACCTGAAACTTACTGGATTTTGTTAACCAATGTCACCATAATAAAAAAAATAAAAATAAATAAATAAATAAATAAATAAATAAATAAATAAATAAATAAAAATAATAAATAAAGTAAAAATAATCTGAGTTTCTTAAAACATTGACAAGGTCTTTTTATCTGTTTGACTACTATTATTTATATCAGCAATCACTATGAGGTGATCATAGGGTGGTGATCAATGAATCCAAGCATTCTTAAATTACCAGTTAACTATGATTTTAAAAATTCTTTATATCTGTAAACAAAAACACTACAAATAATATGTATTCTCATATCTAAATAATAAATGTTAAAAGGAAAAAGATATTATTAAGAAAACAAAACTATAAGCCACAAAATGGGAGAAAAGTATTCCAAAATACAAATCTAACCAAGTGATCATATTCAGAATGTATAAAGAACATATACAATTCAGCAAGGTGAAAAACGAGCAATAGATTAATGAGCAAAATCTGCAGATACTTCACAAGAAATATACATGTGATTAAATAAACTTATAAAAAAGACTTTCGACACCAATAGTCATCAGATAAATGAAGGTTAAAACTAAAATGTGATATCACTGCATATACAACAGAATGGATAAAAAAAAAAAGACTGACATTACCAACTGTTGCTGAGTTTGTGGGGAAAGTAACTTTTATACATTGCTGGTGTAAAGGCAAAATTGATCAGCACTTTGGAAAAACTATATGTCAATACTTTATAGTTAAATATGTGTATTATTATGACCCAGTAATTCTACTACTACTTTTACCCAAGAGAAATTAAAATATATGTCCATGCAAAAATGTGTACATGAACATTCATAGCAATATTATTCATAATAGCCCCTAATGGAACCAAACCAAATGTCCAAAAATGGGCAAATGAATAACAAATTATGGCACATCATAGTATGGAATACAATCCAGCAAAAGAAAGAAATGAACAATTGATATATGCAATAACAACACAGATGACTCTCAAATGCCTTATGCTTAGTGAATGAAGTAAAACAAAAAAGACTGCATTTCTATGAAATGTTATAAAAGGCAGACTTATTGTGTGAGAAATCATTTTAATGGTTGCCTGGATCCAAAGAAGGATAGGATATTAAATGCAAGGGAATATGAGGAAAAAGTTTCGGATTATAGAACTGTTCTATATCTTGACTTATGTATACATCACTATATACTATTACCAAAATCCATCAAAACTGATACTTAAAATTGGTAAATTTTATTGTATATAACACTTTGGGCAAAAGTCTGTCAACTTTTCATAAAGCTAAAAGTAAGCCAGCATTTGCACTCTGAAGTATTTATGTAAGAGAAATGAAAATATAGGTCCACAGACTTGTACATGGAAGTTAACAGCAGTTTTATTTATAATAGCCTTAAACAAGAAATAATCCAGGTGTCCATCTGTAAGAGAATGGGTAAACAAATGGTGATGTATTCATATAATACTACTCAACAATAAAAAGTAGCCGAGCACTGATATGTACATCAAATGGATGGATGGCAAAAGCAGTTTGCTTATGAAAGAGCTGTGCACTAAGAGTATATACTACATGAAGTTCTAGAACATGTAAAGTTAATCTGTGGCCGAAAAAAATTAAAAGTGATTCCCTCTGGGGTTGGAGTGGGAAAGGGCATGAGGAAATTTGGGGGGATGGTAATATTTCATTACTTGATAGGGGCTTGGTTACACAGGTATATGAATTAGTAAATTTTCATTGAAAGTACACTTAAGAATTATGAATTTCATTGTATGTAAACTTTACCTCAAAAGAAATAAATGTGTCAAGAAATGCTGTATCATAAATTTATTTAGGTGTAGAAGTAATGATAAAATTTCTTTCTCAACAATAAATCTCAATAAATGTCATATGAAATCAAGAGAATTTTGTGTGTGTTTTGAACTTGAGCAGTGTGACTTTCAGATTTTCTGACTATGACACACACAATGTATTTTATAGACTTCCTATCTATTAGAAGGTAAAATTTAAACTTCATCTCAGCGATGCTTATATAGTACTAGTCATACCAGCACTCGCTTTTGTCTTATTAGTGTAGTTGTAACAGTGATAAGAATCATTTGGTGAATGACTATGTACCTTGGAGACAAAGTATCTGAAACATTTCTGTGGTTAGATGCTCACACAGCCCAGAACTGAATAAACTTTTAATAACTCTATAGTCCTGGTGTGTCATGAGGTAATATGCCTATATATAAATGGATTAGATTATCCTGAAAATCCTCAAAAAGAAAGAATAAGGAGATCATTGCACACATCAAATCTACATGGTAATGTCAAAGAGAAATTTACACATGGAGTTATTGCTCACATAACTCAGACTGTGCTAGAAAAGAATTTTTGTTGTTGTAGCACATGGTGAAACATATAAATGGTTAAAAACTGGTGTTCTTAGTTTATATCACTAACCTTAAAGTAGATACCATTAAATAACGAGTCACGTTTGAAAACTTAAACCAGAAAAAGGATTGCATGTTGAAGGATATCAATCTTTTCATATTCATGGTTTGACCATATTACATAAAGCTCAGTGCATGATCCCATTTTTTAAAAAATACAGCCACATTACACATACTCAGAGAAATACGTCAGCTTCTTTTAAGGTGACGTGGAATGCGTATTAGGGTTCTCCAGAGAAATAGAACCAATCGGATTTACGCACACACAAATACACACACATACAGAAGAGAAAGCAAGAGTGAGATATTTATTTTAAGGACAACTATTGGGACTAGCAAATCCAAAATCTTAAGGGCAGGCCAGCAGGGTGGATACCCAGGAAGAGTCGATGTTGCATCTCAAATTCCAAAGGCATTTTGGAGAGAGAACTGCCTCTTCCTGGGGGATCCAGGCCTTTGAATGATTGGATGAGGCTCAGCCACATTATAGAGGGTAATCTAATTTAAAGTCCAATGATTAATTTTACTTATTTATTTATTATTTGTATGGTGATATCAGTTAACGAAATCCAGTAAGTTTCAGATAAGATTCAATTTAACAGTAACATACACACATATCTAATTATGTGTTCACCTCCCATAGTTAGATTTCTTTCTGTCACCATGTATTTGACCCATTTACCCCACCTACCTTCCTCTTCCTGCCTCCCTCCCACCCTCTGGTAACCACTAGTCTATTGTCCACGTCCATGAGTCTCTGTTTGTCCTGTTCGTTCATTGTAAAGTCTACTAATTTAAATGTTAATCTCATCTGAAAAAGTACCTTCACAGTAATACCTATATTAGAGTTTGACCAAAAACTAGATACCAAAGCATAGCCAAGATGACACATAAATTTAAACATTACACATACATTTGTTTAGAAGGAAAAAGATGGATTTGAATATTAAGGTACCATAAAGTGAATAATGTTAAATATGTATACGGAATATAGAAATTGATCTATATATATCTCTTAAATTCACTGGTCACTGAGATAAAACTAAATTTATCATGAAAAATTAATACCAAAAAAATAAATAAATAAATATGCAACCCTCACTTTCTTTGGAGAAATAACCACATCTTTTAATTATACTCACCATTGCTTCCTACCTGTATGAAAAGGATTATAAATTTTAATTAATAAAGCCATAATTATTAAACATTAGCAATGACCATCTTAACACTAGCTTTATGCTAATTTATGTGCCAATCTGGGTGCTTAGATTATATACATGGATTAAATTCATACTCAAAATACCCATCATATAAAATTGTTGTTACAGATCTTGTGTCGAAATGGGTGAGGAGATATATGCTAAATGATTCTGTAACCTTGTGACAGACACATCACTAATTGTATTATCACACAATTCATTTCCACTACAGGAAAAGGAAATTCCTCACAAGCAAATGAAGAAACCCTGTATTTAAGTGAAAACTGATTTCACTATACCTGTGACCATCATTCAGCCTACTGTTCTCCAGGTGTCTGGGTTCAAAGAGGTTATGAGAACCATAGCATCAACTGGAAGCAAACTTTCTCCAGGTGGTTCGAACAGAATGTTGTTTCTTTTACAACTTTGAAGTCAACAACACATGCAGGCCTAATGTAGTAGAACTCAGTAAGAGTGACCTAAACAAAAGAGACAATAATGAGCTTTGATGATAGCTGGAAATAACCTTTAAAATCAACATGAAATGCAATCATTCAAAGAGTGTCACCATGGATGAATTAGAGAAGGTAAGTTCAAAGCAACATATGTGTTGATAAAGCTCTGCTGTGTAATTTGAAATTGAGGCTAGACAAAAACCAAAATGTATTGTCATTTGTAGCCACGAATATATTCTCTACCCAATATCTTCTCTTAGCTTTCAAGGATCTAATTGAATGAAAATACTTATATATATATTTACTCATCGATATACATGAGATGTTCTAAAGAACAAACAAATTGAAAAAAGAATATATAGCAATAAACTTTGAAGCAGAAATGAACATGAGTACCTATATATTTCTTGCCACATGAAAAATATAGCTGTGTTAAGCACCAGGTATATAGAAGTGGTTAAAAATATGCTCTAGAAGTACAATGCACTATCTGTTATGTGGGATATAAAACAGAAAGCCACAAACAAGACAAAGAAACAAACAAAAAACTCAAAGGCACAGACACCAGTGCATGCTGATTACAAGAGGGGAGGGAGGTTACGGGAGGTAGGAGAGGGTAAAGGGGATAAAATGTGTGGTGATGGAAAAAGACTTGACTTTGCATGGTGAACACAATGCAATATATGGATGATATATTACAGAATTATATAATTGAAGGTTATAAAATCTTAATGTCAGCCCAATAAATTTAATAAAATTTTAAAAAACAAAAAAAATATGCTCTAGAGGAGCAATTTTCTTTTGAGATTTTATTAAATGATTAAAATCATTTCTTCATTTTCTTCAATTTGCTGAGAATTTAAAAACAAATATCAACAGATCAATATATTTCTTAAAAATTACATCCTATGTGGTATAGCCAGGTCCTAAATTCATTACGACTGCTAGAAATACCATCTTGTTAAAAGGTGATCATGTAAAGTGTTTTCTGTGCTCCTAATAAACACAGCAGGAGTAGTATTAGTATTACTTGAAGTGACAGTAGCAGCAGGACCAGAAGGGGTGCTGGCAGTAGTAATCATAAATCACTTGCTGAAGGGCTGCTTAAATGGGAAGCAATATACTTTGTTTTTCTTTTTTAACAGCTTTTTTGAGGTATAAATGATATACAAAGAACTACAAATATATAAATTGTCTGCGCGAATGAAGCACCCATGATACCACTACCACAATGAACGAAATAGACATATCCAGCAAGGAGATAATATACTTTGGAATTTCTTACAGATTTTCACATGTAGATTTTTGTTACCATTACAAAAATATATTTCTTAATAAAAACATGTATTTAATTCTTAAAATTAATTAAATTACCCTTTTTACATACCTAAATTTCTCTACAAATGAGTGCTTTAGGTAGAGTTCATAGCAAACCTGTATGAGGACAGAGAACATTCCCAAATGATTATTTTATAGCATAGCTGTATAAATAAAATAAACCCTCGCAAAAAAAGGACTTCGGGATTGCTAATAACTACATGCATTTAGAGAGAGATTATATGGTATAGTTTCATTGAAAAATATTTCAGAACCCCATAATTGTTACCATACAATGGTAATTAGTAAAAAATAAACAAGGATAAAAAAATAAGAAGTGAGAATGCTTGTCGTTGATAAGCAAACCACCAGTGACAAAATATGAAATATTAAAAACATTAAAAATAAAAATCCAAAATTACAATGGCTAGATATAAACTAATCATATCCTATGTAAATATCTATGACTGTAAATTTTTCCTACAAACCCACAAAGTTTGCTAGCCTTACTCTATACTCAGAGAAGATGACCAAGATAAACTATGAGAATAGATTCTTACAAGTTGGCCCACGGTTAGAGGCTAAAAATCAACAAAATGCCTGAGTTACAGGTATCCTACTAATCCTTATTCAGAAAAGAGTATTCAAGAAAAACAGCAGCTCAATGCTCATCATAAGGCCAAAGACCCACACCATTGTTCTTACTGAAAACTACACTACATAGACAGACTCCTGTCACATGCACCTTTCTGTATAGGGCACTCCACAGAGGATGGCTTCAAGAAAAAGGACCTGCCCAATCCCCATCCTACTCTGAAATGTAACATTAATCAACTTCAAACACAAAATAACTATTATTTCCAAGATTTTTTCCATTACCTAAGACAGTGTTACCAATGATCCTCCAACATACACCCCTCCCAAGATGGGGATACAATCCAGTGTTCTATGATTACATGAAAAATTACAAAAACCCAGAGATAATCAGGTTTCTCCTTTTTTTCTCTTCAACTGTGGGCTGTCTTTATCTTCTTTACCTGTAGGTATTACCATTATTATGAATGGATGAGAAAAATCATCTTGATTATGCCCAAGATCGCACCCAGATGCCTGGCAGGACCCTGCTGAGCTCAAGACAGAAAACTCAAGAACATGCACATCAATATATGGATAAAAGGCCTCCATAAAGGTTCCTTTTACTGTATATCACTCAACTCAGAAAGGCCAATTCACATGCAATATAAGGGAACAGGAATTTCTGGACAGAGCACTGCACGCAGCCTGGCTCAAGGGAAAGGATGTGGCCAGTCTCCTGTGAAATCTCAAATATGGTTTTCATTGCTCTCCCCACCACATCACAACGCTATGCAAAAACTTTGCATAAACTAAGACTATGGAAAAAGCCTACTTTCGACCTGTAAACCTCAATTGGTAGAAATCTCTCGCTTGCCCTATTTATCTGGATGATGATGATGATGCAGGAGAATAAGCTTGAGATTTTATTCTCTTTTATCCAAGGGCATCTTTATCTTCTCTAACCTGTTGGTGGTTCACAATGTTAGCAATGGTCATTGAAATCATCTCAGGTTGTTTCAGATCCAGGCGGCTGTATGGGCCTCCTCAGTTCAAGCCAGTAGCTTAAGGACACATAAGCAAGTATCCGCACAATCTGAAGCCACCACAAATGATGTTCATACTGAGTGTTACTCTACTCAGAGAGGAACAAAATACATGTAGTCTAAGTAATTAGCACCTTATCAAGTAAGGCATTGCAGAGAGCAAGGCTTCAAAGCGGAGCTCATAATCCATTAAATTGTCAAATATTGTTTTCCTTTCTCTAAAAACCACAACACAACAAAAAATATTTGCGTTTTGAGACAATTTGAACACCATACCACAAAACTCACAACCCTCAATCAGTGGGAATCCTCACCTGTTCTGTTTACCTGGATGATCATGATGATGTAGACAGAAAAATTCTTGAGCTTATTTTGTCTTATTTGAGGGCATCCTTATTTTTTCTAACCTGTTGGCCTGTTGGTGTTCATACTGTTGGTGATGACTCACTGAAATCATCTCAGGATACTGGAGATCCAGGTGGCCATAAGTGCCTCCTCATTTCAAACCAGTTAGCTAAAGGACACATGCATATCCACCCTACACGGTCAGGAGGCCAATAAAAACGATGTTCTTGCTGAGCGTTGCTTTACTCAGAAGGGAACCAATTACACATAGTCTAAATGATCAGGACCTTTCCAAGTAGGGCACAGCACAGAGCATGGCTTCAGGTGGAGGACTTGCCCCAAAACCAATAAAATATAAATATTAATTTCTTTTATCTGAATCTACAATACAACACGATGAAAATATTTGCATAAACGGAGGTAATTTGAACACCATACCATAAAACTCATAACCTTCAATCAGTGGGAATCCCTTACCTGCTCTATGTTTACCTGGATGATCATGATGACAGAATAAGAACGAGATACGGCCTGTTACCTCTTTCATCTAAGGGCATCTTGATATTATCTAACCTGTTGGTTTTAACATGATAAGCAATGGTCACTGAAATCCTTTCAGGAAGCCTGATAATCAGATGGAAGCAGGATCCTCTGAAGTTCAAGGCAGGCAGCTCTAGGAAACATGCATATCCAACTACACAGTCCAAAGGTTACACCAAAGGATGACTTTACTGAGCGTTGCTCTACTCAGAAATGAACCAATTACACGTAGTCTAAGCAACTAGGACATATCCAAGTAGGGCACAGCACAGAGCATGGCTTCAATATGGAGAACCTGCCCAGTCGCCACTGGAATCTCAAATACAGGTTTCATTTTGCTCCCAACCACATCACCGACAATACAAAATACTTGAACACCCTACAGTCCAACGAGTAACCCTCAATAAATGGGATT
This sequence comes from Pteropus vampyrus, assembly GCF_000151845.1. NCBI lineage: Eukaryota > Metazoa > Chordata > Mammalia > Chiroptera > Pteropodidae > Pteropus > Pteropus vampyrus. The sequence goes on from NW_011889715.1 coordinate 213,317, forward strand.
CTCTCACTTTCTTGATTGAACTGGATTATCATGATGACACAGAGTGAATGAGCTGGAGCCTATTTTTCTTCCATCCAATGGCATCGTTATAGTCTATTAACTGTAAGTGCTCACATTGTTAGCAATGGATCATTTAAAACATCTCAGGATGCCTGAGACTCACGTGGTAACAGGTGCCCTCCTGAGTTAAAGACAAGATGCTCAAGGAAATATGCAGGTCCCCCCAGACAGTCTACAAACAACCATGAACAATGTTTGTAAGGAGTGTTGCTCTACCCAGGAAATCAGCGATTACACATACTCTAAGTAATCGGCACCATTCTAAGAAGGGCACTACACAGAGCATAGCTTCAAGGTATAGGACCTACCCTGTGTCCACTGAAAATTCAAATATAGTTTTCATTTATCTCCTGACAACATACAACACTGTACAAAATATTTCCATAGACTGGGACGATTTGAACACACTACCATCGAACTCATAGGCCTCAATTGCTGGTAATCTCTTGCCTGCTCTGTTTACTGGATAATCATAATGATACAGAGAAAACAAACTTGAGCCTGTTTTCTTTTTCATCAGAGGGCATCCTTATCTTCTCTCTCTGTTGGAGTTCACATGGTTGGCAATAAATCACTCAAATCATCTCAGAATGCCTGAGATCCAGGTGGGAGCAGGGCACTCCAGGTGGAAGGCAGGCAACTCAGGGACACATGCCATGTCCACCCACACAGTCTGAAGGCCACCACAAATGATATTCTTGCCGAGTATTGCTATACTCCGAAAGGAACCAATTACACGTAGTCTAAGTGCTCAGGACCTTTCCAAGTAGGGCACGGCGCAGCGCATGGCTTCAAGGTAAAGAACCTGCCCAGACTCCACTGGAATCTCAAATATTGCTTTCGTTTCTCTAACAAGCACATCACAACACAATAAATTTCTATAAACTGAGACTATTTAAATACTATATTGTAAAATTCACAATCTTCAAATAGTTGGAATACCTTACCTGCTCTATGTTTATCTGGATGATAATGATGACAAAATAGGAAAAAAATACAGCCTGTTACCTCTTTCATCTGAGGGCATCTTGATATTATCTAACATGTTGGCGATAACATGATGAGCAATGGTCATTATACTCATTTCAGGATGCGTGATAATCAGATGGAAGCAGGACCCTCCGCAGTTCAAGGCGGGCAGCTCTAGAACACATGCACATCCAACCACATGGTTCAAAGGCGACATCAAACGATGATCTTACTGAGCTTTCTCCACTCAGAAATGAACCAATTACACATAGTCTAAGCAACTGGGACATATCCAAGTAGGGCACAGCACAGAACATGGCTTCAAGATGGAACACCTTCCCAGTTTCCTCTATAACCTCAAATATAGAGTTCATTTCTCTACCAACAACATCACCGAAGGTATAAATACTTGAACACACTCCTCAGTAAGTGGGATTCCCTCACATTTTCTACTTACCTAGATGATCATGATGACACAGAGAGAACAAGCTTGAGGTTGTTTTTTCTTATCTCTGGTATCTTTATATTCTCTAATCTGCTGATATTTACATTGTCAGTAAAGGATCACTTAAATCATCTTAGAACACCTGAGAGCCACGTGACAACGGGGGCCACCCAGTGGTTTTCTTTGTTCTCAAGAACACGTCACAACACTATGGAAAACTTTGCATAAACGGAGACTATGGAAAAAGCCTACTCTCACACTGCAAATCTCAATTGGTAGAAATCTCTCACTTGCCCTATTTACCTAGATGATGATAACGACGGAGATGTATTAGCTCGCGCTTGTATTCTCTCTTATTTTTATTTTCACTACCCTGTTGGCATTCACATTGTTAGTAAAGGATCACTGAAATCATCTCAGGTAGCCTCAGATTCAGGCAGACACAGGGCCCTCCAGAGTGCAAGCAGGCAACGCAGGGACACGTGCGTGTCCACCCACACCGTCCAAAGGCCAAACCAAACGATGTTCTTACTGAGCATTGCTCTACTCAGAACGGTGCAAATTACATGCAGTATAAGCAATCTGCTCCTTTCTGAATAAGGCACCGTGCAGTAGAGACTTCAATCTGAAGGCTTTCCCCAGTGTCTACTGCAATCGCACATACTGTTTTCAGTTCACTTTCAACAACATCAATCGCTACACATTACATTAGCATAAACTGTGACTATTTGAACCCTCTACCGACCTACTCATCACCATCAGTGATGGAATCCACCACCTGCTCTGTTGACAAGGGAAAGGATGAGGATGCAAAGAAGACAAGTTTCAGATTGTTTTTTCCTTCACTCGACACTGTCTCTACCCTTACTTTTCCTGCTGCTGTTCACACGATTACCATAATCACTGAAATCAAATCAGGTGCATGAGACCCAGGTAGCTGTAAGGGCACATCAGTTCAAGGAACTCAGCTCAAGGTAACAAGCACATTCCCCTAACATGGTACAACGTCCACCAACGAAGTTTGTCTTGCTGAGTGTCGCCCTGCACAAAAGGGAACCGAATAAACGTACTCTGAGTGATAACATCTTTTCCAAAAAGGGCAAAACACAAGTCGCTGCTCAATGTAGAGAACCTGTCCAGTCTCCACTGGAATCTCAAATAAAGGTTTCCTTTCTCTCACACCTCATAATAACACAGGATAATCTATAGCTATAAACCGAGGCATTTTCAACACCGTCCCACAAGTCTCAAAACCTACAACGGTAGGAATCCCACACTTGCTCTCTATACCTGGAAGATCATGACGATGAAGAGAGAACAAGCTCGAGTTTCTCTTCTCTCTTATCTGTGCCATCTTTAACTCTCTAACCTGCTGCTGTTCTCATTGACAGCAAAGTATCACTCTTATCACCTCAGGTTTCCTGAGACGCACGTGAAAACTGGGGCTCTCCAGAATTAAAGGCTTGAGAGTCAGGGCACACACAGGTATCCCCACACTGTCTCAATGCCACCGTGAACGATGTTCTTCCTGAGCCGTGCTCTACCCAGGTCCAGTGATTACCCGCTGTCTGAGATATGGCTCAATTTTTGCGTAAGGCACTGCATGGAGAATGACTTCAAGGAAAAGATCCTTCCCAATCCCGATCCCACTCTGAAATGTAGCTTCGATCACCCTCCACACCACACAATGATTGTTATCAGGAAATACTCAATACCACTCCAAATTGAAACCCACCCACATAGGCATCTCCTCGAGTCTTCTACGTCACATGAGTGATTACTAGAAGCCAGATGCAATGTTGTCTCTCCTGTTCTCTTCTACTGTGAGGGGTCTTTCTTTTCTGACATGAAGATATTCTTATTCTGACTAAAAACAGAGAAAACACTAAAATTACCTTGACTAGGGCCAGCATTTCATCCAGAGGCCTACATACCCTACAGAACTCAAGGGAGCAAACTCAATGACACATGCTCAAGCCTCCAAAAACGTTGCCTTTCTTGAACATCGCTCACCTCAGGAATGCCTGTTCACATGTAGTATAAGTGAACAGGCACATTCCTGGAGAAAGCGCTGCACACACAGTGCTTTAGGGGAAAAGACATGTCCAGACTCCCTTGAATTCTCAAGGCACGGTTACCTTTCTGATCCTTGCTCTAGAGCGAATCGCAGAAATTACATGTAGACCGTGGATCGGCACCTATCTAATTAAGGCACTCACTACACGCCGGGTAGACCCGTGAGCAGAGGAGGACCAGTGAGCCTCCACTGAAATCTCAGGCAGGGTTTTCATTCCTATCGCCACGGCATCACAAAACTATCCAAAATACCTGCATAAACTGAGACTATGTGAAAACCTTACCCTTCACGGGCAAACCTCAGCCAGTGGGAGGGCATTTTCTCACCTGCTCTGTTGAACAGGGGGATCCTGACGATGCAGTGAGAACAAGATTGCGCTTGTATTCTCTCTTAACTGAGAGCATCTTTATTTTCTCTCCCCTGGTGGTGTTCACGAAGTCAGTAAAAGAACACTGAAATCATCTAAAGTCGTGTGAGATTTAGATGGAAGCTGGGCCCTCCAGAGGGGTAGGCAGGCAACGGAAGACACGTGTGTTTGCACCCACAAAACTCAAGGGACAACGTGAACGAAGTTCTTAATGAGCGTTGCTATACTCAGAATGGAGCAGGTCACGTGCTGTCTAAGCAACCTGGCCCCTTCTGAGTACGGCACCGCACAGTGTCATTACTGTATATGTGTGACTTGCCAGTGTGTATTGAAATCACACATGTCATTTACATTACTCTCTCTACAGCATCAATAACTATGTAAAATAATAGCATCAAGGATGACTATTTGAACACTCCACCGACCAAATCGTGACCACGATTCTGAGGGAGTCCAACACCGGCTCTGTTGACCGGAGAAAGAATGAGGACAGAAACATGACAAGCTTCAGACTCTCTTCTCCATCACCCGAGTGCGGCTCTCATTTCCATTTCCTGTGCTGTTCACATGCTTAGCCTGAATCAGTAAAATCATCTCAAGGTGCCTGAGATTCGGTTGGCTGTAAGGGTTCCTCTATTCTAAGCACTCAGCTCAGGGATGCAAGCACATACTCCCAAAATGGTGCAAAGTCCACCAACGAAGGTGTTCTTGTTGAGTCTTGCTCTACTCAGAAGGGAACCGTTTGCACATAGCCCAAGTGATCGGGAC